>NC_084733.1:43204792-43314792 GCF_033978785.1 Entelurus aequoreus | reverse complement strand
ACTCGGTTGTGAGTTTTTCCTTGCCCTTATGTGGGCTCTGAACCGAGGATGTCGTTGTGGCTTGTGCAACCCTTTGAGACACTTGGGATTTAGGGCTATATAAATAAACATTGATTGAGTGATTGATTGAGGAAGCCGGAGTACCCGGAGTGAACCCACGCAGTCACGGCGACAACATGCAAAACTCCTCACAGAAAGATCGAACCCAGGACCTTCTTATTGTGAGGCACACACACTAACCCTGTTTCACCGTGCGGCCCTTCTAACAAAACCATTTCAACGCATTAACAATATTACAGTGCTGTTTCATTGGTGAAATGAGTCAATAGCACTAGTTCTTGCATTGAATTGGTGAAAAAGAGTCATGTGACCGTGCTCGCTGGAAGAAGTCTCTCTAACGAAACAAATGAATACATCTTTGCAAGCAGTAATCAATAGATTATTATGAATAAATACAATCATGATGTAAATACAGTATATTAGAATGGAATTCAATGGAGTAAAGTAATGTTTCTTAAAATGTATGTTGGCTTAAAACTAGAAGTAAAAAAAAAAGTAAATTTAGCCAAGAAGTTACTTAAGTAAGTAAATGTAGCGCTTTACTACCCACCTCTGACTGAAGGGTGTTATTTCTTGTAAAAAGGGCTCCAGTAAAGTAAAAAATATATATAGGTCAAAAATATGTTTTTTAATGTCCTATAATATTTTATTTAAAGAGTAAAATTACAACTTCCTGGAAATGCACTTATCTGGATAGGGGGTTTGTAACCAATTAACCGCAATAAACGAGGGTTGACTGTACACCCTTTTAGTACATCATTGTCTAAACAAAATCAAATCAGTATGCAATTTGTAATGTGCAATGTGCAAAACAGGTAAAGAAGTTCTCATTTAAATCGTGTGTCTTTTTCCCCTCGAAGACCCAATACAGTGTCCATTACTTATTCCCTGAGTTTGTTGAAAATATGTAAATATAAACAATACATTTAAAGAACAAAACAACAAGAAAAACAACATTTTTGGTGAAAATAAACACACTGGTTATGGTTACGGTTTACATTTATTTCAAACATATAACCAATTAAATAAATAAAGTTCTCATTGATAAATGGTTAAGTTGTGATTCACATAACGAAATGTATAAGACGGTTTCATTTTTTGATAGAGTTCAAGATGTTTATCAGTAATCTTCTTCCTTGTACTTTAAAACATTTTCTCGAACTGGATCATATTAGTACACTGTGAGACTTATTTGCTTAATGAATGAGTAACGTGTACTTTTGTTACTATTTTCCAATATTTCTACATAAGAGAATATGGAGTGATATTAGGTTCCAGAACATATTTTGCTTTATGTTGTATATGAGTTTTTAGTTCTTTTTATCATCTATTATTACAATTAGAAAATATATTTCATTTACTCTTTCAATGTCTATTCCATCTATTTGAATTTGTGTTTGACTTTCTCTTCTACTGTTACCGAATAGCATTATTTTAGTTTTACTGAGTTATTATTTGTATTACCTTCTGTGTGTTCTCTTCTGAACAAAATTGATTCCCGAGCGTGGCCACCGCTGCTGCTCACTGCTCCCCTCACCTCCCAGGGGGTGAACAAGGGGATGGGTCAAATGCAGAGGACACATTTTACCACACTTAGTATGTGTGTGTGACAATCATTGGTACTTTAACTTAATTTAACTTAACTTAACTTAAAAGCAGTTGGGTCGTCCAGAGCAGCCCAAGCCTCCATGGGGCCCTAAGCAAAATTTGATTTTGGGGCCTTCTATTGATTTTGGGGCCCTCTATTTCTGCCAATTATAATGATTGTTGATCATTCCCACACCTACTATAAAATCGATTTAGCTCTGGCAGTGTTGTTTACATTATCTTATTGTTAGCCTGGCATGTCTTTATCAAATGACATATATATAGTGTGCATTGTTTTGCACACTAAAAAATGTTGGGTTAAAAAAATAACCCAATTTTAACCCAACTGCTGGGTCAGAAAGGGACGAACCCCTTAGTTATTTGAACTCAACATTTTGGGTAAATTTTTTCAACCCAACTTTTGCATTGAATTATTTAACCAAAAAGTTGAGTTATGATAACTTAATGTTGGGTTATTCCCAACCAAACTATTGGGTTGAATTATTTAACCCAAAAGTTGAGTTATGCTATCTCAATGTTGGTTGATTCATAACCCAACTATTGGGTTAAATTGATTTAACACAAATGCTGAGTTATGCTCACTACAATATTGGGTTATTCCAAACCCAATATTGGGTTGCGCAATTTAGCGCTCCTTGACCCAATAGTTGGTTAAGAATTATACATTTTACAGCTGGTTTGTCCTACTCCTTCCCAATTACTGATCAAAATTATTTTCATTCCATTAAAATCTACTGAAAAGCAAGATATGAGTGACATTTTGTTTTACAATAATTGCTGTGTATGCTCATAGTAGTCCTATACAGCATGCTCAGATATGTTCATGTACATAAGATGCGTGATTGTAATCCTTAATAAAATTCTCTTCAAGAAAAATGTTCCTTTTTAATTAAAAAAAAACCTTTTACCCAAAAATGCGTTACTCATTGAAAAACAACCCAAAAATGGTTCATAGTTTTGAAAACCCAAAACTTGAGTTAAAATTATACCTTTATAACCTAAAAAATTGATTGCTCTTCATAAAAAGAACTCCAAAATTTAACACAACCCTCCATGCATCCATTTTCTACCGCTTGTCCCTTTTGGGGTCGACAACTCATAAATTGGGTTTTCAAAATAACCCAGCATTTTTTTAGTGTGTCATTTATAAATACATGGTGGTTGCCCAGTTAAGAATATAAATAATACCAACGCAATAACAACACAAATAATACCAATGAATGAATGATGTCCAGGGTACCACTTATGGTTCCTAATTACAAAATGTAGAACATTCAGCTACAAGAGTGGCCTGGGGTTGAACAGTCCAAGCGATAAAGCTTGTATCTATAGTAAAAGTGTAATTTTGTCTCATCAGTCTTGTACATAATGATCTAAAATGATTTGTTTTTATTCTTAGCTGATTGTTATTATTTAATGTTTACATTCTACAGAGAGAACACAGTCCGAAGTTAAATTCCGTGTGTGTTAAACATACCTGGCCAATAAAGCTGATTCTGATTTGGTTTATCATTTTTGGTAACAAAAACCTGTAATAGCAATGTGCAAAAAAAAAAATTGTAGTACAACAAAACAATTACATACAACAATAATATCACTCATAAACTATATGCAAAAGTAACAAATTCCATCCATTTTCTACCGCTTGTCCCTCGAAGGGGGGGGGGGCAATATACACATCAAATCAAACATAATTAAATAAAATATCAAGCAAACTCTTAGATAATGCTAATGAACAGAGTTACCAGAAACAAGATAACACAAATGGTTAAATGTAAAGGTAGGTGTGTGATGTAAATACATTTGATATCGAAATCACGACACTAACTTCAGTTTAAAAAAAAAAAAAACTATGTGTGCTGTCTCAGAGTGATCTGTGATCATGTTTACACAAATGTTTTACAAATAACCCAGCAAACCATTTTGGTTCCTGAAACGTTGTCATTACGTTAGCCTTTTTGGGCAATTAATGTTACCTAATGGGTGCATTTGGGTTGCTTTTTGGTTCCATATTGGTGCAAAAGGCAAGGATTTTTTCAGTTCCCAAAATGTTGCAAGTTACATTCTTTGAATGTTACTCAATGTTTTGCGATGGCAATGTTTGAAGTCTGCATATTCATTTCATACCAAATTGAAGAGGGAAGTTTGCCAAACATGAAAGAATACAGTACAAACTGAGATAAAGCCATTTTTCGAGGGTAATCGCCAATAAGCTGTAATAACAACACACACACACGCACGCACACACACACACACACACACACACACACACACACACACACACACACACACACACACACACACACACACACACACACACACACACACACACACACACACACACACACACACATGCACACACACACACACACACACACACACACAGACACACAAACACATTGCTTGACGACAATGCCAGATCAAGTATAAAGGATAAAACATTAAATATTAAGAGTAGGTGAAAGTTTGACTCCTACCTTGTTTACTTTCCTGACAATTTCCTTAAAGTTTTGTAATCAATCAGAAATACCAAGCAGCTAAAATGCGCCAAACACGAGGAAGTGTGGAGAGAGTTTTGCATAAATTACCCATCATTCCCTATAAGGCATTTATATACAGTAGGTGTAATTTTTAATTATATATATATGATTTATAATGTCCACATAGTTCAATTAGCATGATGTGTGTTATGTGTATGTTGACTTTATTGGTTGGTTCTAGTTAATGTACACCACGAGTGGGGAAAGTTGTTTGGATTGGGTCATACACATTGATGCTGTGCTTCAAAAATTAAACTTGTGGTCGTTAACTCGTGATTCCATCCATCTCCACATGAGAGCGGTAAAATCCAATATCATACCAAAATAATTTACAGTGATCTAAAAATAGACAAAAACACACAGAGGGTCAATCTTATTAAAGCCCTACTGAAATGAATTTTTATTTATTTAAACGGGGATAGCAGATCTATTCTATGTGTCATACTTGATCATTTTGCGATATTGCCATATTTTTGCTGAAAGGATTTAGTATAGAACAACGACGATAAAGATCATAACTTTTGGTATCTGATTAAAAAAAGGCTTGCCCCTACCGGAAGTAGCGTGACGTAGTCAGTTGAACATATACGCAAAGTTCCCTATTGTTTACAATGATGGCCGCATGAAGTGAGAGAGATTCGGACCGAGAAAGCGACAATTTCCCCATTAATTTGAGCGAGGATGAAAGATTTGTGGATGAGTAAAGTGCAAGTGAAGGACTAGTGGGGAGTGGAAGCTATTCAGATAGGGAAGATGCTGTGAGAGCCGGGGGTGACCTGATATTCAGCTGGGAATGACTACAACAGTAAATAAACACAAGACATATATATACTCTATTAGCCACAACACAACCAGGCTTATATTTAATATGCCACAAATTAATCCTGCATAAAAACACGTAAGTGTTTGTTATGCTAGCTCCTAGCTCCTATGCTAGCTCCTAGCTCCATATAAGCCGCCAATCCAATTCAAACACCTGCACAACACACACAATCACTCAGCCCAAAAGACCGTTCACCTAACCCAAGGTTCATAAAGCTTATATATTTAAACAAAGTAACGTACGTGACGCGCACATACTGGCAAGCGATCAAATGTTTGGAAGCGCAGCTGCTACTCACGGTACCTGATATTCAGCTGGGAATGACTAAAACAGTAAATAAACACAAGACATATATATACTCTATTAGCCACAACACAACCAGGCTTATATTTAATATGCCACAAATTAATCCTGCATAAAAATAATAATAATAATAATAATACCTGGGATTTATATAGCGCTTTTCTAAGTACCCAAAGTCGCTTTACATGTTAAAAACCCATCATTCATTCACACCTGGTGGTGGTAAGCTACTTTCGTAGCCACAGCTGCCCTGGGGTAGACTGACGGAAGCGTGGCTGCCAATTTGCGCCTACGGCCCCTCCGACCACCACCTATCATTCATTCAACATTCATTCACCGGTGTGAGCGGCACCGGGGGCAAGGGTGAAGTGTCCTGCCCAAGGACACAACGGAATGGTAAGAGGCGGGGAGCGAACCTGCAACCCTCAGGTTTCTGACACGGGCGCTCTACCCACTACGCCATGCCGCCCCAAAACACCTACGTGTTTGTTATGCTAGCTCCTAGCTCCTCTGCTAGGTCCTAGCTCCATAGAACACGCCAATACAATTCAAACACCTGCACAACACACACAGTCACTCAGCCCAAAAGACCGTTCACCTAACCCAAGGTTCATAAAGCTTATATATTTAAACAAAGTTACGTACGTGACGCGCACATACGGTCAAGCGATCAAATGTTTGGAAGCCCAAGCTGCTACTCACGGTAGCACGTCTGCGTCTTTGTCATCCAAATCAAAGTAATCCTGGTAAGAGTCTGTGTTGTCCCAGTCCTCTACAGGCGTCTGTGTATCAAAGTCAAAAGTCCTCCTGGTTAGAGTCTCTGTTATCCGAGTTCTTCGATCTTGACTGCATCTTTCGGGAATGTAAACAATGAAACACCGGCTGTGTTGTGTTGCTGCTGACTTCCTTCGCAAAATACGTCCGCTTTGCACCGAGAACTTTCTTCTTTGCTTGCTCAGCTTCTTTCTCCATAATGCAATGAACATAATTGCAACAGATTCACCAACACAGATGTCCAGAATACATCCAGAATGAGATGAAAACAGCTATTTCGTATTGGCTTCAATGTGGAAGCCATACCCGTGTTCCCCGGGATACGTCACGCGCATACGTCATCCTCAGAGGCGTTTCGAACCGGAAGTTTAGCGGCAAATTTAAAATTGCACTTTATAAGTTAACCCGGCCGTATTGGCATGTGTTGCAATGTTAAGATTTCATCATTGATATATAAACTATCAGACTGTGTGGTCGGTAGTAGTGGGTTTCAGTAGGCCTTTAAACTTGTGATGTCTCGCAGGTCGCACTGAAGACCCTGGGGGGCCCCAATGTGGACGCTCCTGAACTACAATTACAACAATGTAAATATAAAATGGATGGATGGAAATATACATGTTCTCTTGGGGGCCACCGAGTGGCTTCGGGTCCCTAAGCAGCCGCTCAGTTGGCCTATGCCTTAGAAATAGGACTAACTTTAAGTCCTTTGTAACATTAAAAATGTTCTTTATATAATGATTGAATAATTTTGGTCCCAGTATTGATCCCTGGGGTACGCCATGAGATATATTTAGCTCTGCAGACGTGTGTTCACCTAGCTTTACGTACTGCTTCCTGTTGGTTAAGTAGCTTCTTACCCTGTTCAAACCAGCCCTCTGATGCCATACTGTTCTAATTTGTGAACTAATATTATAAATGTTGCCCTCTAGTGGGTTCCTCGGACCACCACACACTGCTACGAGAGCCCGGATCAGGGGTACAATGTTTTATTTTCATAAAATAGTGCAAGTGTTTTGCTTTCCAGCAAACTGTCTTTTCTGCGTCTGTGTCTCTCTCTCTGGCTCTCACTCCAGCTCCAAATACGTGTCTCAATCCGGCTGCTGCTAATAAAGGCGACAGGTGATTAGATAACAAGGCCCACCTGGGCCATCCACTCACCTGTCGCTGTCTTCGAGGCCGGTACTGGCACACCCCGTTCCGCGGCAGGCCCGCAGGCCACGCCCCCCTCCACAAATACATTATAGTTAATTATGTGAAACGCTTTTGATAGATCCATAAACACTGCAGCTGCACACTGTTTACCATCCAATGCGTTGCAAAAAATAATAGTGCAGAAAAAAAATCAATGTGGTCACGCTATCACGTTGCAATCATGTTATTACTAGTACAAAGTTGAGCCGGTGAGTGAAATATCACTGTGTGTGGTTTGTCAGAGCATCCCAGCACTCTTTTGTGCTAAAAGCCAATTAGGGGGCGGAGGGATGAACGCTCTGGGAAAATGCAGATGAGTGGCGAAGGTGTGTTTGATTTGCTGACTCCAGCTGTGCCTCATGGAGAATTCCCCTGACCCGAGGACCGGTTGCTGTGTGAGGCCACATGTACCCCTGTTGCAAAGCAGGCAGGCGCAATACGCACCCCCCCTCCCCTCCCCTCCCAGCCCCCTCCTGAAAGGGCTGGCCATTGACCTCTCAGGCAAGTGGCAATATTTGCTCACCTGAAATACACACATCTTGCCAATTGGGGTCGGGGACTGTGCAAGGAGCCCTTGATGCAGCTGTGGCCCTTATAGAGAAAGAGCCCAGACCAGGAAGTTTTGTGGCAGAGGAAGGGCTGGGGCAAAGAGGGGAGGGGGCGGTCTTTTGAGCAGTCTTAGCCCTATTGTGTCTTGAAGGAGGCGGGGAGCGTATTTGTTGGAAGCTGCAGAGGCTGATGAGGTGCTAATCTGTTGAGTGGTTGAGTCATTGGGCCTCTGTTCCCAATAGCCTGTTAGCTGTCAGGGCCTGTAAAAAAGGGCACAATTTACGGGCCCATGACCACGACTGAGCCACCCGTGTCCGCGGGTAAGCAAACACAGATTGGACACTTATGTTGCTGCAGCCTTTTTTTCTTCTTTTTTTTTTTTTTTACCACCGTGGCTCCTGGGGTGAGCTGTCGGCTGCTCTGTAAACACTATAAATTAGCCATCTGCATATGGATGCGCACCTCACCCATCCGAGAAGGTCTAGAAGCAGATAGGCAGACCTGATGTAAATTCTACCGCTATCTGCTTTTAATTTCTGTGCTATGCATACAGAAGGAGGATATCTTTCAGGCACGGAGAGCTTGTTGTGCCTAGCGTGCTGAAGCATGAGGGTGATGAAAGAATGGCGACTAAGATGGGTCACAGGTAATCCCAAACTTCAATTTCCCATCAGCACGGAATACTGATAAGACCGCAGGAGATATAAGCCTCACTTCAAGCTCTCGGAAAAAGGAAATGGAGCGAAAGCCTGTCTTAGATGGCCACGGCCCTGGCATCTTTTCAACACCACATTTAAACTTTGCAGAATTCCATTAGTTTAGTCCTCAACTTTAATTAGGATTTTTAAAAAAAGCCAATCATCACAATTCTACTTTGACTTTTTATTTATTTAAGTATTCTAATTCATTTGATGAAGTAAAACAAAATAATAAAATAAATACAATAAAATAGGACAGAATAGAATAGAATAAAATACGACAAAATAGAATACAATAGAATAAATATATTTGGTAACACTTTAGTATGGGGAACACATATTCATCATTAATTAGTTGCTTATTAACATGCAAATTAGTAACATATTGGCTCTTAATTAGTCATTATTAAGTACTTATAAGTGCATGGCCTTATTATACAACCAGTAAGCCATTAACTAAGAGTCTTCCCTCAATAACCTCAGAATTATTGCTTATTAGCAGTGTTGGGTTAGTTACTGAAAACCAGTAACTAGTTACAATTACTAGTTACTTTATTTCAAAAGTAACTCAGTTACTAACTCAGTTACTTACACCAAAAAGTAATGCGTTACTGTGAAAAGTAACTATTTAGTTACTTCTCCCCCCCCCCCCCCCCTTTTTTTTTAAGGCTCCCATTAATGCCCTTTTAGCCTTCATTTCAGTACTGTTATTGCACTGGAGAATAATACAATCTGTTGATCAACTTGACATGCATTTGCATCACTGAACTCAGAAAGCAATGTGCTCTACATACAACACACAAAGACAAAGATTTGTTTCAAAGGGCCAATTTATTTCAGGCCAGAAAAAATTGACAAAACTATTTTAAATAGCTGCAACATAATGGCACTTTAACTTTAACTCTAAGTAGATAGGATCTTTGATCCAAGACACAACTTACATTTAACTAAAATGTTATTTTCTTTGTGCTCGACAAAAGAAAAGTATTGAGAATGTCTCCATGTTAAAAAACTTGACTTCTGGCTTTGCCA
Organism: Entelurus aequoreus; assembly: GCF_033978785.1. Taxonomy (NCBI): domain Eukaryota; kingdom Metazoa; phylum Chordata; class Actinopteri; order Syngnathiformes; family Syngnathidae; genus Entelurus; species Entelurus aequoreus. The sequence goes on along the minus strand of NC_084733.1, from coordinate 43,305,214 downwards.
TGATGTCTTGTTAGTTGTTATGAGAGTAGCGTATGTGTGTGTGTGTGTGTGGCCCTTTAAGATATGACAGCATGAGAGGTGAGTGACGTCAGTGAGTGAGTGGGCGAGAGAGGTGAGGGAGCGGCGACAGTGAGTGCGTGTAGGTGCTCTAGCTTGGTGGATGGCTGCGTGCAATAAAGTCACAAAGTCGCAACAAACCGCCGGGCTCGTCATTCACCCTCAGCTGTAAAGACCCTCTTCCGGGTAAAGTGAAGGTTGTTAGACCCGAAGTACGGCTCTGGAGGAACGTCTCCCCTGCGGGGAGGCGTGCTTTCTGTGGGTGGGGGAAAGCACGCCTCTTTTTTCCACCGGAGCGCTCCAATAAAACACACTCAGATCTTCAGTTTCTAGCCGATACTACATATAAATAACGTAAAATAACGCAGTAACGCATCATGCAGTAACGGTAACTGAGTTACTGTATATAAAAAAATAACGCGTTAGATTACTAGTTACCGCCGAAACTAACGGCGTTACAGTAACGCGTTACTTAGTAACGCGTTAGTCCCAACACTGCTTATTAGTAACCCTAACCCTAATCCTTGTATGTTTCTCTAGTGTCCAAATAACCCAAAATAAGTCTTTGTTACTTTAATAAGCAACTAATTAATGGTGAATATGTTCCCCATACTAAAGTGTTACCACATATTTTTAAATACAATTAAAAAAAAAAAAGAAAATAAACTTTTTACTACTCACCAGGCCAGGTTCCTAGCAGCAGCGGCTCATGGCAGATTACAGCACGGTATTTAGACTTGTAGCTACCCATGGGAGTTTGGCACTTTAATTAGCATACCCTCCTCTTTTAATTGCCTGCAGTCTGTGATTAAATGTGTATTGACTCTGCAGTTGGCCCACTAATGAATAACAATAGGCCGATTTGGTGATATTAAATCTTTTGGCCCTAATACACATCAGGCACCTTTTTTCTTTAACTCTGAAAGTTCACACGGACATTAAGAGGCATCATCTAACGAAGTAATATATGAAGTAGTGCCCATTACATTTATCTGATTTATCTGATAAACACAATTCAAAAGATCCATCCATCCATTTTTTACTGCTTGTCCCTTTCGGGGTCGCGAGGGGTGCTGGAGCCTATCCCAGCTGCATTCGGGCAGAAGGCGGGGTACACCCTGGACAAGTCGCCACCTCATCGCAGGGCCAACACAGATAGACAGACAACATTCACACTCACATTCACACACTAAGGCCAATTTAGTGTTGCCAATCAACCTATCCCCAGGTGCATGTCTTTGGAGGTGGGAGGAAAGACCCCGAGCCCGAGGATTGAACCCAGGACCTTCGTATTGTGAGGCACATGCACTAACCCCTGTTCCACCGTGCTGCCCTAACTCAAAAGATCAATTTAAACTATTTGAACAAAGGGAACAAAATGGCATTGTTACCTGTCCACGCTTACTAAATTTAAAATATTATAATTCAAAGGCTTTAGGGACATTTTCTTAAATACAGTGGAACCTGGTGTGCCGCTGGAAGCCTTATAGGGCGCTGCAATTTTGATGATATCACTTCCTGTGCAGCACATCACTTCCTGTGCAGTACAGTCTGTGGCCATTTAGGAGAGGCGGACCCCCCTACGCCACATCCTGTTTACGCAGACCATTACTCGGGCGCCACTTCTCAGTTTTAGCGTGTGCTTCTTTTCTCGCCTGTCACCAAGTGTTGTTTATTTTGCTTACTCAACATGTGTTCTAAAAAAAAGCCAACAAACCACCCTGGAAAGGAGGGAATTGCTGTGGACGTAGACTTAGAGAGAAGAGGGAACCCACACACACTTCCTTCCCTCCCAGCGCCCTCCTTTCTCTGCCTCCCCTTCCTTCTCTGCCTTGTGACGGCGCATCATGAAGGTATGTCGTCTGCGGGCAGCAAAGTCAAAATGATTTGCTTTTTAACTTTTTAAAAGTTATTTTAGCAACATGGTTGTTAACGTCTTTGAGAGCACCAAACGGACTTTTGTGTGTGCGTGCACGTTTACAGTTAATCATGCCGTTGTTGGGGTTTTTTTTTTTAGAATGAAGAGATTGCCCCCTAATGGTTGCTCTCTCTCTCTCTCTCTCTCTCTCTCTCTCTCTCTCTCTCTCTCTCTCTCTCTCTCTCTCTCTCTCTCTCTCTCTCTCTCTCTCTCTCTCTCTCTCACTCTCTTTCTCACTCTCTCTTTCTCACTCTCTCTTTCTCTCTCCATATACACACCTACAGTATCTACAAAATCTAAAACCCAAGGAATTATTTGGGAATGACTTTCATGGAAGCTGCTTTTATACCCAATCATGGCACCCACCTGTTCCCAATTAGCCTGTTCACCTGTGGGATGTTCCAAATAAGTGTTTGATGAGCATTCTTCAACTTTTTCAGTCTTTTTTGCCACTTGTGCTAGCTTTTTTTAAACTTGTTGCAGGCATCGAATTCCAAATGAGCTAATATTTGCAAAAAATAACAAAGTTTACCAGTTCAAACCTTAAGTATCTTGACTTTGCAGTCTATTCAATTGAATATAAGTTGAAAAGGATTTGCAAATCATTGTATTCTGTTTTTATTTACGATTTACACAACGTGCCAACTTCACTGGTTTTGGGTTTTGTATATCTATATACACATTTAATTAGTGCTGTTGAACTCCTTTCACAGTTCAGTACATATTCCGTACAATTGACCACTAAATGGTAACACCCCAATAAGTTTTTCAACTTGTTTAAGTCGGGGTCCACGTGTGACGGTCATGTGACCGCCTGGCTCTGTTTGATTGGTCCAACGTCACCAGTGACTGCATCTGATTGGTGAAACGCAGGCATGCGTAGATCCTACTTTGAAGGTCTGTCTGACAAACCAAAACAAACAAAGCGTGCATTAACAGATCGATAAAAATTAGTAGCGAGTAGCGAGCTGAATGTAGATAAATGGAGCGGAGTAAAAGTAGTGTTTCTTCTCTATAAATATACTCAAGTAAAAGTAAAAGTATGTTGCATTAAAACTACTCTTAGAAGTACAATTATCCCAAAAGTTACTCAAGTAGATGTAACGGAGTAAATGTAGCGCGTTACTACCCACCTCTGGTAATGTTTGCTGTGGTCTGGAACAACATGGCACACAAACAACTATCAGAAATGCAGCCAATATTACATACAGATAATATGTCATGAGACAAGCAAATATAAATTAAATACCCAGAGGACATAAGTAAAGGAAATTAAATGAGCTCAAATATACCTACATTGGAGGCATAATGATGCTAGCCTAAATAGCATGCTATCATCGATTAGCTTGCAGTCATGCACTGACCAAATATGCCTGATTAGCGCTCAACGCAAGTCAAAAAAGTTTGTCAACACAAGTCAATAACATCAACAAAGCTCACCTTTGTGCATTCACGCACAGCATTAAACGTTTGGTTGTCAAAATGAGATAAAGAAGGAGTGGCAAAAAACACGTCTTTCTGTGGTAGCGTCGGAGAAAGTTGTACATGTAAACCAGGGGTGCGCAAACTTTTTCAGCAGGCGTGCTACTTCTCAAATGACCAAGTCAAGGTGATCTTTATATACATATATATATATATATATATATATATATATATATATATATATATATATATATATATATATATATATATATATATATATATATATATATATATATATATATATATATATATATATATATATATATATATGTATATTAGGGGTGTGGGAAAAAATCGATTGGAATTCGAATCGCGATTCTCACGTTGTGCGATTCAGAATCGATTCTCATTTAAAAAAAATCAATTTTTTAAATTTATTTATTTATTTTTATTTTCATTTTTATGTTTTTTTTATTTTTTTTGTATTAAACTATCAACTAGAGCATATTATGAAAGAATATACACTTTATTTCAATCTGCCACAAAAATGTCCCGCTCTACATTATATTCTTCAGCTGATGTACTAGCATTTATTTAGGTATAAATATCACAGATTACATTAAATAACATATTTGACAATCAAAGAATGTGATACATTTTTAATTTTGTTAGCGCTATTATTGTTAAGCTGATTGGTTTGAGAAGAGCTGTTTTGACATTTTTTGACGATGTGACTCACAACAAAAAAAAGTACATTCAAGACTTCCTGCCTCTGTCTTTCCTTTTTATTGAGCTTTTTACCCCAGCTTCCGAAAGCAGTTACAGTAACAATCGATCTACATTTCATGTGATCAATGCAGTTAACTGTAATTTAAACACGAAAGTGAAGCTCTTTCATGCAAGCGGTAAAGCGCCAGCACACTTTTGTCCAGTGATTTTGTCTTACGGTGATCCAAGATAAAACAAGTCTTGTCTTCTCGGGAGAATGGCTTACCATGGCTTTGGACTTGGTAATTCAACAATTGTACCTTTTATTTGTGCAACTATGTTCCTATTTTCACGCTTGTGGCTCAACAAGAACTGAACGCCATTACAGTTTCCAAAAATAGTTGTGTGCGTTAATCGCACGTCGAAACAAATTAGCGCCATAAAGGAACTTATAAATGACGTGTTATTATCGCGTTAACTTTGGCATCAAAGGCATCAAAACTATGACCCCTGTGAAGCATACTTGCCAACCTCGAGACCTCCGATTTCGGGAGGTGGGGGGTGAGGAAGCGTGGTCGAGGGTAGGGCAGGGGGGCGTGGTTAAGAGGGGAGGAGTATATTTACAGCTAGAATTCACCAAGTCAAGTATTTCATATATATATATATATATATATATATATATATATATATATATATATATATATATATATATATATATATATATATATATATATATATATATATATATATATATATATATATATATATATATATATATATATATGAAAATAAAATAAATACTTGAATTTCAGTGTTCATTTATTTACACATATACACACACATAACACTCATCTACTCATTGTTGAGTTAAGGGTTGAATTGTCCATCCTTGTTTTGCTGAACACCCTCTCTGATGATGCATTGCTGTGTGGCACGCACAAAAGTGCTTTCATCAAATGCACTAGAGTCTGGAATCTTCCATCTCTCCCTTGCATGGCCCAAAACCGGTCAATCTTTGCTTCCTGAGGAAGATCTTCACTGCCAAGCACTTGGTAGTCCACTACTTCTTCCCGGAGGCTATCCAGGTCCAAACGCAACTGCGGCTTGGAACTTACAAGCGTATTTCTTCATCTTACTCGTCGTCGGCGTCGCCACGGCTGTATCTTCCTCGTTCTTCTGCTTCGTCTCCTTGTTGTGTGCGCAGTTGTGCACTGCACTCTCTAAAAGCCGTAGATGTTATTGTCACATATGCATATACAGTAGATGGCAGTATTGTCCTGTTTAAGAGTGTCACAACATTGCTGTTTACGGCAGACGAACTGCTTTACGGTAGACGAAAACATGACTGCTGTTGTTGTGTGTTGTTACCGCGCTGGGAGGACGTTAATGAAACTGCCTAACAATAAACCCACATAAGAAACCAAGAACTCGCCCTCGATCATTCTACAGTTATAACGTGATTGGGCAGGCACGCTGTTTATATTGTGGGAAAGCGGACGTGAAAACAGGTTGTCATCACTCAGTTCCGCATGGAGCTGGAGGGGGCGTGGCCTCCAGCTGCGGCTGAATTTCGGGAGATTTTCGGGAGAAAATTTGTCCCGTGGGGTTTTCGGGAGAGGCGCTGAATTTTGGGAGTCTCCCAGAAAATCCGGGAGGGTTGGCAAGTATGCTGTGAAGTGAAAGCCATTTCCAGTGACTACCTCTTGAAGATCATCGAGAGAATGCCAAGAGTGTGCAAAACAGTAATCAGAGCAAAGGGTGGCTATTTTGAAGAAACTAGAATATAAAACATATTTTTAGTTATTTCACCTTTTTTTGTTAAATACATAACATGTGTTCATTCATAGTTTTGATGCCTTCAGTGACAATCTACAACGTAAAAAGTCATGAAAATAAAGAAAACGCATTGAATGAGAAGGTGTGTCCAAACTTTCGGCCTGTACTGTATATACATTATAATTTATGCAAAGTGTGCAGTCTTTTACCAAAGTAGTGACTTTTGTGGAGGCATGAACCAATTATTCATGTTTACAGTGTTTCTTATGGGGAACTTTGCTTCACTGTACACATTTTTCAATTTACGGACCAGATTGAAAAACCAATAGAGTTCGTAAAATGAAGCTCCACTGTATTTGTGTTACTCTTAATCACAACTATATTTTTCAGTACATTTGTTTTGGTACAAAACAACCATTTAGTTAATATTCACACTTTAGCCATGTCCCTGTGTTTAGTGACACACAAATGTGTTAGCTATTTCCTATGAAACGGAAAAAGGGGTAGGATTAAATAAGCTCTGCTTCTTCCTACTCCTTTTTGGACATGTTGTAATGACAAACTTGTGATGCACCTTGTTGTAACTGTATGCATGTTCAAAATTAATTAATACAATTACCACAACCGACCATAATAACACTTTATAATAAGAATTAATAAAGATTTAAAAAATACTATAATCATCATTTATAAAGCATATTTCCAACATGACTACTCTTTATTAGGCAGTTTATGAACACATTTATTAATGTTTTGCTCATTATTGTTAAGCTTGTGACGAATGAGTAAATCTGAATTAATGATTTATAAAGAAACCAATATTTTTACAAAAAAATGTAATACTTAATGTAGAAATGATAACTTGGTCATTTACAAAGTAGAACAATGCAACCATTAAGCATTTTACAGATTAACTTTTATAATTATTATTAAACCATGTATAACTGTGCTTATAAACTGCATACTAATGAGTAAAAATGTTGGGAATATATGTTATAAATGATGAAGTTAGTATTTACTAATCCTTAATGCTTGACAATGTGTACTTATTATAAAGTGTTACTCAGTCCTCTTACCCTCACACATCCGATGAAAATGGTTTATTTTTTTTTTATATATTTTTTTTTAATGTTTATTTTTGTTGATTAACTGTAACGTGCAAAATGTCAACATGATATTAGCATAAATGCCATGTGCTAAAAACTCACTCCTGTTACCTTCAGTCCTGTTACGAAAATGTCAAAGTTGTCTAAGGTGGCAATACGCATTTTAAGTTTTTTTAATATGAGTATGGCCATATTTACAGTTGAAAAAAGTCTGAAAATGAGTAGGAAGAAGCAGTGATGATTTCATCCAATACCACTTCTTCATGTCTTAGCATTAATGCCATATTGTTGTCTTCCTTTTTGTAAATGTTACCATTTTCTAATAGGGAAAGAAAAGCATTGAGGTTGTGCAATTATATATAGTTTCATTATTTTAAAATTCAGAGGTATATGCTGTACATACAGTTATGTTTTACAGATATTCTATAGATTCACTACACACAGAGTGAAATATTCCAAGAATGTATTATTAATCATTTTGTTGATTACAGCTTACGACTAATAAAAACTAAACTTTAAAAAAGGTCAATATTTTAAAGTGGTGATGCAAAAACATGTACATCTATTTTTATAATCACATGTACAGGGTGTTTTAAAAAATAAGTACAGATAAACATTACAAGCATTGACTTAAATCTCTCATAGTGTGCACGATATTTAAAGTATACATTCTTTCTTGTCTAGCACTGAATGAAATAGATGGAAATTAAAAATTGTAACCACATGTCTTTGGTAAATTGGACATACGGTTCTACTGCCTTCAGTAATGATAATGAAAGTAATAACATAATATAAATGTGAATACTTGTCCATTGAACTGTGCTATGAATGTTTTTTTTCTGATTCCAATCACTTTTAACATGTTTTTATGGAATCACTGAATTTGTACATTTCCTGATTAAATAATGAGACTGCGCAATTCTACATCATGCAATTCTACAGCCTGGGAAATATATTTAATGTAAGTGTGTCATCATTATTCTTACTATTTGGACACTAAACTGCAGAGAAGGTCATACGGTGAGATAGGGATGGGTACCGAATTTGATACTTTGATAGGCACGACCAAATTTTGTCAGTACTACTGGGTATCAATTCACATACAATCAAATGGTGCCATATTTCAATATCTTTGTTGCACCTGACGTCACGACCGGTTGTGTATGTGCTCATGGAAAAGTCGTCTTTTGCCAAAAAAAGAAGAGACGTGCTTAGAAATTTGATACTGGGATCTGAGAGTACCTCACATAAACCTAACTTTAAACCTCAAACACTTGGCAGGCAAACAAGCACTCAGTGGAACTGTTTCTAAGTAATGTTCCAATTTTCAATGCCTACAAAGCAAGTATGCCTGATAGAAAACCCTCAGTGCTTTTCGTGTTGTACTCGCCAGTTCCAGGTCCTATGTGGCTGTCAACGTGTCCCAACTTGTCAAATTATATCAACAGCCACCTTCTGTCCAGGTGAGAGGCATGAGTTATGGTCTAGAATAAACTTACAGGGAACCCGAATGCAGCTGAGATAGGCTCCAGCACCCCTCGACCCCAAAAGGGACAAGCGGTAAAAAATGGATGGATGGATGGAACAGGGAAGCGAGGAAGCAGCAGACCACTTAAAGTTGGAAACATAGGCACACACTGTAGTGGTCACGGCGCCGCTATAAATAGTTTGTCTGCGTTTGCTTTATCATAACAATATAACTAATACTTGTTTAATATTCAAGTCACCCAATGTAAATCGAGTAAGTTTGGCGCTTTTTGAATGGTTATTTATTCAATTCTATGGGCGAAATAGTGGAGCTCCCACTTTTATTTACGTTTATTTAATATTTAGAATGCATTAAAAAAAGTATTTCATAATGGTTGTGAATTGTGAAAAAAGTGCAGTTTCCCTTTAATAGCAATTGTTTTATTGTTATGGCTACCGTCAGAAGGACACTTGTAACAGAGAATAATATACGAATATAAACTTATAATGTTTTGCCTCATAATATTGTTACATAATTGCGGATGAAAAAAAGTTGATTTTACAGTTAAAAAAACTGGCAGCTCAGTCGGCAGAAGTTTACCATAAAATGTATGGTGGTTTTTATAATATATTACTGTAAATGGAAAAAAAGTAACACAGTTTTTTATTCTGGCGACAGAGCTGCCAATTCTTTTTACTGTAAAATCTAATGTCATTTTTACAGTGTACAATTTGATGGATAATTTGCTTTGAAATAATAAGTCGAACAAATATTTAGGTGTTTTTTAAAAAACAAAACAAAGAAAAAACATTTTTGGAATTGTATATCCTTTTATTTATCCCATGATGTGGAAATAATGTGGTTGCAGTGCAGATTTTTACAGACAGTGACAAAAGTAAAGCGAAATGAAAAACTAAAAATGTGTAATAAATAATAAGTAAGGCATATTGCACACTTACAATTTGGCTATGTATATTGGTACCTCTGATTTTAATTTGAATTATTTATCCTTATTTTATTTTTTTGTAAAGCACTTTGAATTGCCTTGTGTACGAATTGTGCTCTATAAATACAATTGCCTTGCCTTTATGTCCATATATATATATGTATATACACATATGTATATGTTGTAGTCTAATAACTGTTGCATTATTAATAATACTAAAGTTTAAAATATATTCAACTGCATGCAGTACATATACAGTATTTATGATGGACAGATGAAGTACTTTATTGACGCATATTATTTCCACGCCTTTACAGGCCACACAAAACGATGTGGCAGGCCTGATTTGGCCTTGAGATTCACACCTGTGCCGTAGTCTACACAGTACTAACTTCTAATGTCTTGGAAGTGCAACTGCACGCAAAATCTACTACAAAATACTTGCAAATGAGATATAACAACTGGACAGCAAAGTTATCCTTATCGGCTCACTGTTAAATATTAAAGGGGAACTTCACTTTTTTTGGAATGTTGCTTATTGTTCACAATCATTATGTGAGACAAAAAGACAGATGTATTTTTTTAATGCATTCTAACTCATAAATAAAAATCAGCTTACAACGGAGTCAATGGGAGGTCCTCTATTCCGCCCATAAAGTTGTCTAAATAAACATCCCAAAACTGCGAACAATACTCCATTTATATTTCATGACCGGAATATTAACCAAGTATTAGTGATATGTCATTATAAGCACTAACGCAGACAAACTATTTTTAGCGGTGCTGCGATCACAGAGAGCTAACTTGCCTCTGCTGCTACAGTATATTGACATCATGAGCTGGTGAGCTGCTTTTTCGTCTCGGAGCTTGTGAAAGTTTATTATAGATTCTAAATAATCTCTCTCACCTGGATAGTAGAAGGATGAGGACATAATCGGACAAGCTGGTCAACTTTGGTATCCAAGTTAGACCCAGAAATGCAGAGAAATACATGAAACCACGCTTGGTTCCACAACTCTTTTCTTCTCATTATCCCAACAGTTGACATCCCAGTGAGAGCAGACATTGTACAATAAGCGATGTTTTATTATGTTTCTTGGCTCTCATGATGTCCTCATTCGTAATCAGTGATGTTGTCCAAGGAAAAGGCGACCGTTGTGATGCTTTTGTGAAACTAATGCGCTGTTGTATGCTTAAAATGATCAAAATATGTAAATATTAAATGGTATTTTAAATGTGCCTGTTACTACATTAAATATACAGTGTAACTCACAGGGCCTACATAAAACGTTGATGAAGGTGTTTGGATATTCTTTTAAGCGTTTTACAGGCGGAATAGAGCCATTGTAAGCTGATTTTTGCTCACATTTATTTACAATTTAGAATGCATAAAAAAAGATAAACATATGTGTTCTTGTCTTACACAAGGATTGTGAATGATAGGCAACATTCCCCAAAAAGTGCAGTTACCCTTTACATTAAACAAACAATAATTTTAGTATTAAACAAAATAACATTTATTAACACACACTGAAGTACTAAAAATTGGTACCGTTGAGTACTGGTATTGATTCCCAGGTGATTGATTGATTGATTGATTGAAACTTTTATTAGTAGATTGCACAGTGAAGTACATATTCCGTACAATTGACCACTAAATGGTAACACCCGAATAAGTTTTTCAACTGGTTTAAGACGGGGTCCACTTAAATTGATTCATCCATCCATCCATTTTCTACCGCTTATTCCCTTTGGGGTCGCGGGGGGCGCTGGAGCCTATCTCAGCTACAATCGGGCGGAAGGCGGGGTACACCCTGGACAAGTCGCCACCTCATCACAGGGCCAACACAGATAGACGGACAACATTCACACTCACATTCACACACTAGGGCCAATTTAGTGTTGCCAATCAACTTATCCCCAGGTGCATGTCTTTGGAGGTGGGAGGAAGCCGGAGTACCCGGAGGGAACCCACGCAGTCACGGTGAGAACATGCAAACTCCACACAGAAAGATCCCGAGGCCGGGATTGAACTCACGACTACTCAGGACCTTCGTATTGTGAGGCAGACGCACTAACCCCTCTGCCACCGTGCTGCCCTAAATTGATTCATGATACAGATATATACTATCAAATACTATCAAATATATACTAACATCATAATACAGTCATCACACAAGATAATCATCGGAGTATATACATTGAATTATTTACATTATTTACAATCCGGGGTGTGGGATATGGAGGTTGGGGGGGGGGGGGGTTTGGTTGGTATCAACACTTCAGTCATCAACAATCAGCATCAACAATTGCATCATCAGAGAAATTGATATTGAAACAGTGTAGGACTGACTTGGTAGGATATGTACAGCAAGTAGTGGACATAGAGAGAGAGATCAGAAAGTATAAGAAAAAGTGTAAGAAAAAGTGTCTACATTTGATTGTTTACATTTGATTATTTATAATCCGAAGAGGTATTATGTGGAAGGGAGGGTGTTAGTTTAGGGTTGTAGTTGCCTTGAGGTGTTCTTTTAGTGTGGTTTTGAAGGAGGGTAGAGATGCCCTTTCTTTTACACCTGTTGGGAGTGCATTCCATATTGATGTGGCATAGAAAGAGAATGAGTACCAGGTACCGGGAATTGGTACGGTATCGGTTCAAATGTGAAAGGTACCCGTCCTTATGTACATTGCTCTTTCTCACATATGTGAGGTAGCAGGTGCTGTCTTATTACAGAGAGGCAAAATGGCAGAAAAACTTTGAAAACACAAATAAATGAATGTGCCTTAAAAACATTTGATAACATTTTGACCTAAGGTGTATCATTCTCTTCTTTTTTTGTTGTCCTCTAAATGAGCAACCTGTCTGTAGCAACATTGATTATAGTGCACTACTGCGTGCACGAATGAGTGTCATGTGATCGGTGCACCACCTTTCGGTATTCTCCTCCTGTGGTCCTACAGATGAACTGTCAGCCCGTGTGATAAATGACGGGCAGCGGTCTTGGCTACAGTCAACATGAAGCACGTCCGACGGCATTCCTGCCCACATTCCTTTTAATATGAAAAGGTGCGTATTTGAGGATATCCTTAGTACGTTTACGCCTGTGTTTGCGCCCCGACCCACTGGGGGGGCCGTAGTGCAATAACGTTGGACTCCCTCCCACATGCATCTCATTGCACTGGCCACTTTTTATTTAGCTTGCCTTTGTGTGCCTTCCCAGTCCAGCCGCTTTTCAGATTCATTTCCAGGTAAACACAGCGTGGCCAGCCACAAACCTGCAGCCAACAGGCGTTGTCACAGCTGTGGCAGATAATGGCGAGTCCAAACTCCAGCCCGGCTCTGGAATGTTTACTGTCACCACAGGCAAGTTGGCAGCAAACATTATTATTATTTTTTTTTTTACTTCTTTCTATAAGAGAAAAGGACCTCTAAGTTATTAATTTCATTTTGATGAATTACATGCTTAACCCTTTGGCTTATGCTGCTTTGTGGGGACGCTTAAAAGGATACAAAGGGCCTAAAAAGGAGCATTCTTCAATCTTGTAAAAAAAAAAGAAGTCACTTTGAAAGTTGAAACTTAAAGTTAACACATTCCTGCAAACAACTCCTGGGTGTTTGGGGGAATGTCCCTCCCACAGGCAGCGTGCCCCTCTATCCACTACAGTCCCCCTGGCAAGGCTGCAGCATCTGCAGTCCTATCACAGAATGTTGTCTTAGGCAGGTGTTGCACTTTCTCATTAAACTTTCCACACAATTCGACACTTAGCACTGATTGAATGAATGCTGCATGTGTGAAATGTAACACTGTCCATCATGGCCGTTAACTCATCCACCAGAGAGAAAGAGCAGCCTTTTGTCTTTCTTTATCTTGTGCTGTCACATTATTTTGTGTTGCAAAATAAGATGTGGATAATTGGATTGTCCCCTCTCCTTCTTTTTAGCAGTTTTGACACAATTCTCAAGTAAGACATCAAATCAAACATTTTTACGTAAATAAGCCAATGTTTAACAGCAGCCATTGTAAAATGCTGAAACATCCACACTATAGCAACTAATAACATTCAATACAATATTTTATTTTCATAACTCCTAAGGGGATGGAGCCTTGTCCATTCTGCTCCTGAAGTATGGAATGATCTCCCCGACACGTCAGACACACCCAGGGCCAATCCTGGGATTTTTCTGACCCTAAACAAAATTTGGTTTGTGCCCCCATGTTTGTTTTTATTATTACTTGTTTAATATCATTATTGCTATTAGACTAAACCTAACGGCACCGTCCCACATGCACACACTCAGTATGTTTACACTGTAAACATTTACCAGGATATCAAAGCATTTAGCAGTATTTTTCACAGTAAAGTATTGTAATCAAAATTTACTGTAACATTACCTGAAATTACTGTAATTTAGCAATTAACTGCTATTTCACAGTAAAATAGTGTTATCATAATTATTTAGTTGTAATCAAAACAAATTACAACAAATTCAAACTGATTTGTCTCTTTAATCATAACATCTTAATAAACAAATTAGAACGGTATGGCATCAGAGTGTTGGCATTGAACTGGATTAGAAGCTACTTACACAACAGGAAGCAATATGTGAAGATAGGCGAACACACTTCCACAGAGCTAAAAATGTCTTGTGGTGTATGTCAGGGATCAATACTCGGACCAAAATTGTTCAATCTCTATATAAATGACATTTGTAAAGTTACAAAGGACTTAAAGTTAGTATTATTTGCAGATGATACAACAGCATCAGGAGAAAACACAAAGAAGCTAATACAAATAATAACAGAAGAAATTAACAAATTAAAAAGATGGTTTGACAAAAACAGACTATCTTTGACTCTCAGTAAAACTAATATAATGCTATTCGGTAACAGTAGAAGAGAAAGTCAAACACAAATACAAATACACGGAGTAAATATTGAAAGGGTAAAAGAAAACACATTCTTAGGTGTAATTATAGATAATAAAATGAATTGTAAATCTCATGTAAAAAATAGATATTTTTGGAAAAATGAGGTTTCACAACCTTATCTTTTTTAACCTGACAATAGGGAGGATAAATTGCTGGTTGTAGAAGCGAACACGAAGGAAGGGTGAAACATTGGAGCAGACGGAAGCCAAGAGAGTGAGGTCGGCGTGACTTGGTCACACAGCAAATGTAGAACTTTGAGCCGAGCTATGCCGACATAAATGGAGTGCTTACCCAAATCAACTGGAAACTTTCCCGGTCAGCTGAACCAAACAAACAACTGTCCATCGAGTTAGTCACTATGACATTGATCATGAATGACACAAGCACATCACCGTACAACTACCGTGAAAAGGCTGTCGAGCTAGCTGTGTACAAACCAAACATTAAATAATACTTAACAGATACTGTAATATGATTGCTCATGCTTTTCAGTCAGTGCAGATTGGTGTCCTATCACATTGTGTTGTGCATTACAAACTCAAAACTGACCCAAAAGCTAGCTTACCTCTTGCTGTAGCTAGCTTTTGGCTAATGCTGTAGCATTTGTGATGTATTTTTACGCAAGCAAAACTGTTCTTCAGTGTTTGCTCTTACAATAACAATGTTGCTACAGCTTGGTTATTATACAAGTTACGGAACGTAAATGAAGTATTGTTGGCGGTTTTTGGATTCATTTTTAAAGTGATTTAAAGGCAGAATGGATTTCTTGGTTAGAGTGTCCGCCCTGAGATCGGTAGGTTGGAGTTCAAATCCCAGCCGAGTCATACCAAAGACTATAAAAATGGGACCCATTACCTCCCTGCTTGGCACTCAGCATCAAGGGTTGGAATTGGGGGTTAAATCACCAAAATGATTCCCGGGCGCGGCGCCGCTGCTGCCCACTGCTCCCCAAGGGGATGGGTCAAATGCTGAGGACAAATTTCACCACACCTAGTGTGTGTGTGACAATCATTGGTACTTTAACTTTAACTTTAACTTCTATTAGCTGCACTGCTAAACACCGAGAACGATCGGATTATTACGAGTTAGAATGCAAAAAACCCCAAAAAACGTTTGTCTTTGTGTCTCTCATAAGGATTGTGAGCGATAGGCAAAATTTCATAATAAGTGCAGTTCCCCTTTAAGGGGTTCCGTTGACTATGTTGCACACTCTTATACAGTAGGTGGAGGTATTCTGTTAAAACAAGAGAGCAATTAACAATAAAATGACAATTGTGAAGTTACAGAATTTAGTTGTAACTTTATTGTAATTAACTGCAAAATCACAGCTCTGCGTTTACAGTGATTTGCTGTAAAGTTATTTCAATTACTGTAAATGTTATTCTGAAAGTAATACAGTTCATGTGATGTTACAAATACATTTTTACGGTTTCTATGATTGACTTAAATCGGTTGGGACTAGCTTTTTTAAACACATGTAAAAACAGCATCATGCAGCTCGTAATATCTTCAAATGTTCAATTTAAAAAAACCTATATAAGGTTTTTGACAATTGAAAGATGGGATGAACAAATCTAGTTGATGTGATTGTAGACCAGTTCCCTCTCACATGTAAAGACTCCCATCTTTATTTGGCATTCTACGTGCCAGTCTCCCCAAAGTGATAACCTTGAACCACAGTAGATGGCGTGCTCCATGATCAGAAAGCCCACAATATTTACATGTTTATGTCTTTGTTTCATCATTAATCTGTGTCATCAAGCTTTTGAACCAGTGACGTCCTTGGGTCTTTTTAGGCTAAAGGCTCCCTAAAATATCCTTAACACCCCCCCTGAATTATATGGTTTTATTTTATTTTTCAAAAGTTCAGTGTTTTGGTAATTAATACAATTAATATTATTAGTGCTTCTACCGGGAGTTAAGCCTCCCTCGTCTCTAAAATTAGTGATGTGTGCCTCTGTTTTGAACTTTAACCAAGGTTCCTTGAATGCATCACACTATATTAGATGCTAAAGTGAAGCTTAAACATAACTTTTTCTGATGCTGCCACACATCGTATTGTCATATTCTTAAATGTTTTCTATTACCGCTTCCTGGTTCCCAAAAGTTGGTGCTGTGTGTGAGTGCATACAAGTGAAGTGTTCAATGCTGGGTTTGCTGCTACCAGAAGGAATGAATCACTTGCAAGGGGGTTTAGGTTGTGTTTAACAACCCTATTTTGATTCAAACAACAGTATTATTGAACTTTGACAGAAAAATTTATTTCATCTTAACTTTTATGACAGTGTATTTTAAACTGACAGATTTAAAAGAGATGTAATAATATTCAATTTTTGACAAAAGCCCAGGCCATGGTCATGTGGCCCCTTTAGTGTTTGCACCCCTAAGCAACGGCATAGAGTGTTCATACCACTGGCCGGCTTTGGACAGACCAATTAATTGTCAAATTTTAAAACTCTTCTTAAAATGCACTTTTATTTCTTAGCTTTCAAACAAATACATCGAACTCGGTTCCAAAATTTCTGCTGAAAACCAATGTATACGTAAACCGAAGCAATTTTTACCATCATAAATAATATACATCCAATTAGTTCATTCTAGACTCCCAAAAACATCAACACAAAATACATTTTGTGGTTAATACATGCAAAAAATAATGTGAAACATATATAAATTACAAATTAAATAGATAGGGTTTCCAAAATGCAGCCCATAGCTAAAGTTTTTTATTGACCTTCGACATGTTCTCAAAATTAATGGAATTCATTATCATTATTAGGTATAACACGAACAATTATTTGCTTTGTAACCCACAGTATAACACAGCAGCTAAATTAACAATGTTTTTCAAACAGTTTAGCATTACATTGACTTGGTTTTAAATCACACAGACTCACGCACACACACTCACACACACACACTCACACACACACACTCACCCACACACACTCACTCACTCACATCTTTTCATTTTTTAGTGTTGGGCCCTCGGTGGAAAATGTTTGGACACCCCTGATTTCAGTTTTACCTTTATTGAAGACTCTTTTTTGTACTTTATACACCTAATGGTGTCTTGAATACAGTAGCATTCCTTACCTTCTTTATCAAAGTGCTGGAACTCGCAACTTTCTTCGACCTTGTGGTGGATTATTTTGCAGTCGTACTGCAAGTATAAGTAAGTAAGTAAAAAATGCAAGTAGGAACAAATCATATACAAATGGGGTGTGTAAAAATAAAGGTTTCCCTCTATTTGATGTATTGTTTTATGATACTTTACACAGAGTACTTTGCAACTGAACATGTGTTTTTACTTGTATTCTTGACAACATTTTAACGTTTGTTGCTATATTTGACTTCTTCTATAATGCGGTTGTTGTTTGGTCAGTTTTGCTTGACACTGATTTTACTTCATTTTTTCATTGTAATTTGTACTTTGAGCTGATTTGAATGTTTTACTAAACCCTTCTTTGACAACATGAGAGGGACAAAACAGCTCCCAGAATGATTATGTGCAGTTCTTGAGTGTAAATAATCTGAATGTGCCATTTAAAACAGAACTTTATCGTCTTTTTTGGGGGTGTGGGGTATCTCCTTTAAGATTGTGCAAGTGGTCATATACACCATGATAATCCTGCAAACCATCTTATAAATCAATTCATAAAAAACGAAATAAGATTTCCTGACACACTTTTTAGTCACTAATACAGATTAATATTTAGCATTTACAGTTTGGATTCAAATATGATTCCATATTGTCGAAGCATGCATAGACTTGTAAAACAGTGTAATCCACTCTATTTTACCACATATATCAATATGTGTAAGGAATGTATTAAAAGGTAAACATTGTTATATAAAGTGTATCACATTGTTAAACTTGCACAAATTAACAAGTCTGAAAAGGAGTAGGAAGGAGCAGAGTTTATTTAATCTTAACCCTGCTTCTGCAATCTGATGGTATGTTCACTTACCATACCAGGTCACCATTTTTGTATGAGGGAAAATAGTGAATAATGTATATTAGTGAAGTTATAGTAAGTACACATGTCTACCTTTAATATAGCAGAGGGGCATGGGTTTGATTCCCAGGCAGGCCAGTGTTGCAATTAACAGGAAGGGCATCCAATGTAAAATCATATTGACAAAATCATTAATGCAGTTGACTTGCTCCCTGAAAGGGAAAAGCTAAAAGTGAAAAAAAGATAATGAAGTTTATTCAGTAAAATAAAATACAAAAAAATAAGGGAGGTAAAGAAAACATAACATTGCATGATATACTCTATAAATTAATACAGGATATGACAACACAATGCCTCAATTAATGGGTGTCAAACTTGTTTTTATTATAGGCCATTACCGCAATTATGGCTGCCCTAAGAGTAACAGTGAATACATCAATCAATCAATCAATCAATGTTTATTTATATAGCCCTAAATCACAAGTTATATATATATATATATATATATATATATATATATATATATATATATATATATATATATATATATATATATATATATATATATATATATATATATATATATATATATATATATATATATATATATATAAATATATATATATATATATATACACATATATATACACACACATATATAAACTTCTTACACAATTTGCATAGGCAACTGTTTGTGATATTTATATTTTACTGACAATTGAGGGATAACATGATTTTAAATCGTAGGTCAAAGTGACAAGTAGATATTTCTTTTTGACAACTAAAAATAATTGGAACTTCTTGTTAGATCATCAGATAATAATACAAAAGTGTAGAACATACGCAATTGTATGAAGTACATTTCTGTAAAAAATACAATGACAAAACGGGGTGTGTAAAAATAAATTTAAAACAATGTGTCCTGCAATCACGCTAAGTTCCTTATTAAAGTATATTTTCTGCATTGATAACAAGTATAAGTGTAAGGCAGCCATGCAGTTCCAACCACTTTTGTCTAGTTGACCTGGGGCCTTGCATCCATCAGGTTGGATGTTATCAGCTGTGTGCACCAACTGCAGCAGACCGTTAGGGCCCATGGCCGTTAGGGCCCATGACAGCATGTGTGTCATGGTGCACAAAAATTAACTCATCTGCGCTATTGTGTGTACAGTATGTAATAAAACGAATACTAATGCCAATGCTAGACGTGACAAACACACAAAACTGATCACAGATTTTATTTTCACCAAAATCCAAAATGTGACCTTCACCCATGTGAGGAGACTGCAGGTTGATGATTAATGGAATTAGCAACATGCTGCATTCAGGAACACAGTGTCAGCCAGGTCAAGGGCCATTTTGGGCTTGGACTTCCCTCATTTTGTATATAGTTTATTTCAAAGATTTTCACAAATCTTTTCTTTTTGTACAAATAAAATGTGCAAAATTACTCATACGTAAAATGTTTTCTTGATTATGTTCAGAAACTAGAATAGAAATACATGAAAGCCAAAACCAAACCAAACACCTTCTGGGTAGTTCTAGCATTGCAGCACATGCACGGTGCAATCCTCGATTCTCAAACACTGACAGCTTCTTTTTTTTCCTCATGATCTCATTTCCAAGTTAAGCAGAGTCTGTTGGTCCCTCGTCAACAAGTCAGGTTTACTCGCCTATACTAATGGGGCTCTATACTGATAGTTATGCTCCTGCGTAAATATGCAGTCAAATAGATGTACAACTAGTGACGCGTGGCCTCACCTTCGTGTTTGTGTCATACAAATATACAGTACAAGCTGCAAGAAGGGAGGCTGCACGCCCCTTTTCAGTACTAAAAAGCATCTGCTGGAGAGAAATCAGTGCATTAGTTTAGGCGTTTGCAGTCAGCACGGATGCATATATTTTATATATATTTACTAACCAAATACCAAACAAAATCCTGTTTTTTTAAATGTACAAAACATATTTGCTTCAATGCACGCCTTGCACAAAGAAGATTCATTGGCCGACAGAGGGCGCGCTCACGCAGTTAATACTAATTACAAAACACTTGAGGTTGCCATTAGAAAATTAAGACTAAATAATACCATTCATCATATTTTAGATGCTAATCTTCCAATATTAAGTCTTAACAAATATTATATCAAAGTGTATTTCTACAGAATAAAAATCTAAAAACATAATTCCTAATTATAAATAAATTACTTTTATAACACCTTTTTTGTTTTGCCAGGCATACAAAACAATATAAATAAATTTAAATTGATATAAAACAATAAAAAGTAAAAAAACAACTGCTAAAATGTCTATTTTCTGCTGGATCTACTCTCTATTGTATGCTGCAGCTGTTACATATACTGTAATATTGTACATGGTAATTGTTATATATTGTATATATTATATACAAATATAATATAATATAATATATCAGTATATATCATATACTGTATATATAATATGTAAATATTACATATATGTTATATTTTATATTGCTACTACGCGGTCCTGCATTAGCCTTTCCATCCTTACACTTTCCATCCTTTGTAACTGAGCTACTGTGTGGAACAATTTCCCTTTGTGGATCATTAAAGTTTGTGTAAGTCTAAGTCTAAGTCTAAAACTTCTTGAATGCAGTTTTTAAAGAACAGTGCTTCCAATAGTCCACTTGATATTTATTGTTCATATTTATCATATACAATACGTTAGAGAATTGTTTACATTCTAATACAATTTTTGACATTAATATTACACTATATTTTGGTTACTCCAGATATTAAAAAAACACTGTAAACATACTATACCATTGATATAAAACAACACAAAGTAAAAAATCAGCTGCTAGAACAAGAAAATAACACTTTTTCTTGTATTTTTGAAGGAAGAATGCTTTCAAGAACAATATAGTCAACATATTGATTGTTCATATTTATATTGAATACATGTTGTTTTCATTCTACTGCATTGTCTAACATCCCTTTTGTGGCAAACACTATGAACAAACTATAGCATAGATATAAAACAACTAAACAAGAACATTTTATTTTTCTGAATGCAGTTTTGAAGAAAGAGTGATTCCAGCAACAATAGTCCACATTACAATGAAATATTTGTTATTCATATTTATTATATTGGATTATTTGACAATTAATTTTCCATTTTAATGCATTTTTCCACATTAGGGTGACACTTTATTTTATTCCAGAAAACACTAACTATATGTAAAACAAATAAAAAGTACAAAAATCAGCTGCTAAAACAAGAATTTGAATGCAAAGTTAAAGGAAGAGTGCTTCCAGTAACACAAGTCAACATTAGAATTCAATGTTTATTATTTATATTTACTGTATTGAATAGAGTTGAGCGTTGTTTAACATGAAGATAAGTTAAGATAATGCACAGTGGCTCAGTTCAGACGTGCAGAACAATAAGCACAGAATGAAAAGCGCCCCATGCAAGATATGGAATACATAAAGGTGTTCCTTTAAAAGTGCATGCAGGTGTACAATTGGGGTGGATGCACGGGGAGGGCTTGGTGGGGGGGTGGGGGGGTGTTGGTGGTGCTGGAGGGGGGTGAAGTTTGAGGAGGCTCACGCCTAGGTGCGAGGAGATTATTCAAATAGGGCCCAAGGCGTACAAATGGGGATTGGAGGCTTGGCTGGCGCACACTGCTATATCACTGCGTCAACTGGCTGCAGCCAGCGTCATTTCCAACTGCGCTCGCACTGCTGACGTATTGCGCGGCTGCCTCTCCTTTTTGTGCGCCACTTGGACTTGGAGGCACACGGCAGCCACATCAGCGGTGCATGCACCGGTGGCCCCCAGTCGGCGGCGGTATATCCGAGAGACACTTCTGGCTGCTTTTCCTTTCTCTTTCCTGTGCTGGGAGACGCTTGCTTGAAAGTCCTCCATGATGCTCGGAGCAGTTAAAATGGAAGGACACGAGCACACCGACTGGAGCACCTACTATGGCGAGCCTGAGGTGGGTACCTTCAATATATATTTCCCCCCTCTTGTCGAAAGCCGATCCCATTTTATACAACTCAATATTAGCCCTGAGATAATATTAACTTTGTGATCAAATATTGACTTGAGGCGCCTCCAAATCCTCCCCCATCTCCGCGCCGCGCGCTATCCTAACAAAGTTGCTTGACATGTAGAGGAGGAGGAGGGGGACAACTTTTCACTTGGATTATAATTTTAGTCTATATACCTATCTTCAGCAAATCACACTAGTTTTTTTCCCTCTCGTGTTTTCACTCGACAAACAGCAGACATGTTTGATTTGGGGGAGCTGATTGCTTCAAATATTTGGGATGCGCTCTTGTGTGCGCGCTCCTCTGGTGGCAATGTAGGCATTAAATGTAACTTTCACAACAACCTGCATTAATAGCAGCTTTCTGAACAATACACCCGAATATGTTTTAACACATGTTTAATACTACTTTAATACATCATTGTAATACCAATTAATTATTGTATAAGTGCACCATTTAATACCACATAGACACACAATGTATTGCAATAGTATCAGTGCACTAATACCACTGTAGTGCACTATTTAATAAATACACAACATGCATTTTAACAGTATCAGAGCAGTAATATCACTGTTTAAAATATTAAACGATGATATGCGTGTACTGATACACAGACGCAACATGCTTAGTATGTCAGTGCACTCACTGTGCACTATCTATAACAACATGCAATTTAACAAATAGGCACTAACTGGACATGTGTTTTACAAATGCCAACTATATGTGATACACCACTGTTTAGTAGTGACAGTGCACTATTTAATACCACAAACACAACACACATTCTAAAATGAGTGCCCACATGCCACTGTGCACTATTTAATACAAACATGCAATTTAAGAGTAATACCAGTGCACTATTTAATATGCACTAACCTAACACACATTTTAAGTGGACTATAGGGGATGCCACTGTTATGCACTATATTCAATACCACTTCAGTGCACTAACCACTGTTTTAGTGTCAGCGCACTGACATAACATGTATTTTGTAATTTCACCTACGATTGTTTAATATAAGTGCACAATATATGTCTTATATAGTAGTATCACTGCACCATTTAATAACATTGAAAGAGCATATGTTAGCATTACTGCAATATTTAGCAATACATAGTGCACTACACCGTCATCAACGCACTAAAACACTATTTATTGGTAGTATCAGTGCACTATAACACTGTAATATCAGTACACTATTTTAAAACAATCATTTAAGAGCAATAATCAGTGCATGCATTTCACCCCGTTAAATATCATTGTACATTAACACTGTTTATTGTTATCAGTGCACAACAAAACTTTGTTTATCAGTGCACTATTTAACATCATTGTTTAATAGTATGGTATCAGTACACTATAACATTGTGCACTAATACTCTATTAAACAATATATACTACTGGTGTTACAGTGCACTGATACTAATAAACAATGATATTACATTTTGCAGTAATACTATTTAATATAATTGTTTAATAGTAGCATCAGTACACTATAACATTGTAGTATAAAGTGCACTGAAACTCTATCAAACAATGATACTAAATAGTATTACTGCAAAATGTAATATCATTGTATATTAGTATATGTTACCACAAACCAATATAATTGTTTAATAGTAGAATCAGTACACTATAACATTGTAGTATATAGTGCACTGACACTCTATCAAACAATGATAATAAATAGTATTAGTGCAGTTTTTTATTGTTTATTAGTAACAGTGCACTGTAACACTATAGTAAGTGACCTATTCAATATTATTTAATTAGTGCACTATAACACTGTTTAATATTAGTGCACTATGTGTACCTGTATCAGCGCACTATATTACACTGTCTATTAGAAGGAACACTGCACTATTTAATAGCATTGTTTAATAGTAGTATCAGTGCACTATAAGTTGTAATATCAGTACACTAAGAAATTCCACTGGCAAAACAACATGCATTTAAGTAGTAGTATCATAGTGCACTGCTAAAAAGCAATAACAAAACATGCATATTGGTACTATAGCACAACAGAAGTTGTATTGCTTATTATACTTCAAAATGTTTTTGTTACTAAATGACATTTTCCATTGATCATCCACAGTGTTACACCTCCGTTGGCAACATGAACGGCGGCCTGGGCCTCAACACAATGAACACTTACATGAGCATGTCCGGCATGAGCACCTCCGCCAACATGTCCGCCAACTCCATGAACATGTCCTACGTCAACACCGCTATGAGTCCCTCCATGACCGGCATGTCGCCGAGCACCGGTGCCATGAACGGCATGGGCGCGGGCATGACCGCCATGAGCGCGGCCCTCAGCCCCAGCATGAGCCCCATGACCGGGCAACCGGCCTCCATGAACGCGCTGACGTCCTACACCAACATGAACGCCATGAGTCCCATCTACGGACAGTCCAACATTAACCGATCCAGAGACCCGAAGACGTACCGGAGGAGCTACACGCACGCCAAGCCTCCGTACTCCTACATCTCGCTCATCACCATGGCCATCCAGCAGTCCCCCAGTAAGATGCTCACCCTGGCCGAGATCTACCAGTGGATAATGGACCTCTTCCCCTTCTACCGGCAGAACCAGCAGCGCTGGCAGAACTCCATCCGCCATTCCTTGTCGTTCAACGACTGCTTCCTCAAGGTGCCCAGGTCGCCGGATAAACCCGGAAAGGGCTCGTTTTGGACTCTCCACCCGGACTCGGGGAACATGTTCGAGAACGGCTGCTACCTGCGGAGACAGAAACGCTTCAAGTGCGACAAGAAGATGCCCGGGAAGGACTCCGGGCGGAAGGCGGGAGACGGCTCGTCCCACAGCAGCTCGGAAAGCTGTAACGGAAACGAGTCGCCGCACTCGAACTCGTCTTCCGGGGAGCACAAAAGGTCCATGACGGACATGAAGGCCGGACACGAGGCGCTGAGTCCGGAGCACGCAGCCGCCGCCGCCGCCGCCGCCGCCGCTGCCGCCGCCGCAGCAGCAGCGGCAGCCGCCGCGGCCTCCGCCTCCTCCCCGCAGGGTCAGCACCTCCTGGCCCAGCATCACTCGGTGCTGACCCACGACCCTCACATGAAGCCGGAGCACCACTACTCCTTCAACCACCCCTTCTCCATCAACAACCTCATGTCGTCGGAGCAGCAGCACCACCACCATCACCACAAAATGGACCTAAAGACATACGAGCAGGTGATGCACTACTCGGGCTACGGCTCCCCCATGCCCGGGGCCCTCTCCATGGGCTCCATGGCGGGGAAGGCCGGGCTGGACACCTCCATACCGGACTCCTCTTACTACCAGGGCGTCTACTCCCGGCCCATCATGAACTCCTCATAAAAATGACTTTTACCTGTACATTTGTAAAAAAAAAAAAAAAAAAAGAAAAAAAAAAAGAAAAAAGAAAAAAAACGCAATATAGAATTTGTGAACAATATGTATTTCACATATTTTGGACGTTTCTCATCGTTTTAGTTAGCCTGATTACTTCCCACAGGATATTGTTGAAAACTTGTCTGCAGCATGCAGAAATGGACTCCAAAGAAAATGAGCTGTAAAAAAAAGAACTTCTGCATAACTGACTTTAAAAAAACACCAACAAAAAAAACAACAAAAAAACACATGTTTTTTTTCAATCATTTGTGTAATTCCTATTTATGGCTTGTATATGTGTATTCTTGTAGTGACAAGAGCAGAATATATATTAAAGTGTTATTGGTCATGTTTTCTCAAGATGATGATTCGCTGTGAAATTATTACATAATGCACACGTCTTCTTAAAGTGGCCATGCATCCTCATGATAATAATAATAATAATAATAATAATAATAATAACAACAATAATAACAAGAATGATAATATTAATAATAATAATGACATTTTTTTGTTATTACTAGTATCGTAAAAAAAAAGGATCTATCCAAAATTAAATACATATAAATCAATAACACACACTTTAGAGTATAGTTAAACAAGCTACATTATAAGCTGTCATTAATAGCGTACATATTTTTTAAATAATGCACATTTTACGAGGTTTACATGCAGTTTAAATTCAATCTACATGAATTAGTGCCAGGATTCATAATGCATACACTAATGAATCATGCTAATATTACATATAAACACATGGACATTTTTTTTAAAAAGCAGATTTACATGCTAGTATTGTTAAGTTGAATGGAATGATCCAGCAAGTCCAAAATGCACTCATATTATAACATTTATTTTTTTTCTCATAGAGTGGCATTTTTTTTATTAACGCAATGAGCCTTTAGCATAAAAATGGTAATAATATCAATATAATCATCTCGAGTGTTTGGACCCTAACCAAAATATACAGTAACAATAATAATAATAACAATATTTGCTTATTCAAAACAACTATATTTTAATGTCATATATGTATATGTTTCAGACAAATAATAATTTAATTGAGAACATGAGAACATTGCAACAACCAATTGCAGCTGCAGGCTTCTTGCACGCCATGCACATGCGCATGAGAATGCAACGAGATGCAAACTTTCAGTCATTTGGATCGTGCATGTTCGTGCACGGCAGTAACATTTTGTTCGGTGAATATAGTAGAAGTGCTGTTTGTCACACAAATCAGCCTCCCGTGGCGCAGGAGAACTGTTGGGGAAAAGGGCTGCTGGGATGTGCTGCTCTAACTTCTCCATCTGGGCCTCCATTGTCTCCTCCTGTCTAAGTTGCAAAGTGGTGGGACCCTCCCATCTTGTTAGATAAGACAGTTGAATTAACCGCACCCACAGAGTCTCCACAACAAGCACACCTCCCTCATGGCGAGCCTATATATGTGATACAACACCATAGCCGCTCTGCACCTGAACAGGTAGTGCGTAAAAGTGTGCTTTTATTCTCTGGACCCCACTTTACGCATCCCACTTTAAACAGAGTGATCTGCGAATAAACAACTCCAGTAAACAATGGAGTGGAGGCTAGGCCTACGTATATAGGAGAGTACACACACACACACACACACACACACACACACACACACACACACACACACACACACACACACACACACACACACACACACACACACACACACACACACACACACACACACACACACACACACACACACACACACACACACACACACACACACACACACACACACACAATTGCATCCAATATGTAAACTCTGAATAGCAGCTCTGTAAATTTACACAGACATTAAAATTGCCTCTATTCATTTTAGACATATCACGCTAAGCTGATTTTTTTTTTATAGCTCACTGATCGATATCTCTGTAAAATAATCATTTTTTTAACTAGCAGGGCAGTGAAATCTTTGCTTTGTGCTAAAGTCAACAGTGACTGAGTTTGAGCTCAAATAAATGCCGTGATGTCTGCAGCCCTTTGCAGAAGGCAGCAGACATTAAAGCTTCCACAATGGGCTCCTGCATGTGTTGGGCTTCACAACAAGCACCGTTTTGCACAGGTAGGGATCTTTTCCTGACATTTCTAAAAGGGGTATAAATACATCTTGTCCTCTTGAGAGACATATGGATGCATGATAGCAGCGCATGGTGGTGCATGAAGGTGGTGGGTGAGCATTCTCTACAAAGGAGACTGGATTTCAGAACAAAGCTGACAGGATTTGCAGCTTGTTGCACTTAAAGGATTGAGAGGAAAAAAGCAACCAGAATGCAATATGATGTGTAAAATAATAAATGGTAAGGAAGCATGCATGGTGCATCATATGTTTTTGTATTTGTGGTGATTTAATGATGCGTGGTGACTTATTTAAATGAACAAATATTTAATTTAACAATCTCTTTATATTTTGGCAATGTGCATGATTTACATATTTGTTGCTCTGATCAAGCATGCATTGATCACATCCATTTACTTTAATATTGATCACATTTGTAAATACAACATTCTGTTTCATACTATTATGATCATCTGATTAATTGTCATTATTTTAAAATGTTAAGCATTATTAAAAGTTAGGGTATAGTAAGACTGTGTATATACAAGTTGTAGATAAATATTACTAATATGCGAATAATAATAACAACAATTGAAAAATATAATACATATTAAAAAACATTATAATTAATTTTTATTATTATTATGATGATAATAATATTTATATTTCTCTAGTAATACAGCACTTGCCTATAAACAATCCTATTATACCTATACCTTTTAAAAGTTAGTGTTTAGTATGGTTGAGTATAAGTGATGCATTATTTAAGACATAATAATCATTCAAATAATAAAAACATATTATAATAATACCAATAATATTTGTTGATATTGTTGTATTATTATTATTAATATATTATTATTTTATAATTGATCAAATAATACAGCACTTGCATACACACTCTTACTAAGTTTTAATAATGCTTAGAAACATAATTAAAACAATACTTATACTACTAATAAAATATTATATATACTATTATTTATCCAATAATTCAGCACTAGCATATAAACGATCTTTAAACTAATATTTAATAATCTTTAGCTATACAATTTTAATAATAATAACAATAATAATAATAATAACAATAATAATAATAATAATAATAATAATAATAATAATAGAAATCATAAAAATGCTAATAATAGTGGGAGGTTTTCCAATAAATCAATCTCCTATTGGAGCCTCTATAGTGCACTTGACGAGCAGAAGATGGGAATGGCCTTTTACAAGTCTACTAGTTCAAAGGTAACTAACCCCAATCTGTAGTGAAGGACAAAAGGTCACATCATTCCACCTCCCTCATCTTTTCATGGAAAATAAATAAATGAAATAAATAAAATAAAACGCTCCTCATCTCCTGATGCATGCACCATCCCAGACAAGTGTTGTTATAGCAACAAAATAAAGCCTCGTCCAGCCTGTTGATCCTTTTACTCTGCTAACCTGATTTATCTGCAATTCCCATGCAGTTGCATTTGCATATTTCTCCATGAATGCCTTCAAATTAGACCTCACAGCAGTCGGGCCATTATACAGGCATGTTGTGTGTCTTTTATTGATGGTAAAATAAAGCCTGTCTGTATGAGTAGTATGATTATCATCTTCTGCTGCCTGCACGCCTCCAAAGTGAGACGTTCTCCCTGCAGCAATGCATTTCAATGCGTTCTAAGCCTTTAACGCATCCACCCATGGGTGTTAACTGAGTGGAGCAATGCCACCAATCCCAATTCATATTTTCTTTGTTCCAAAAATATTGAAGTCTTAAGCTAATTGTTGTATATAAGGATATGCATGGCAGTGGTGTATATGCATGTCATAAAAGTCCGAAATATAGATGCTTTCAGGCACATATGTTTGGGTGTTTGACGCACCTTTCAGTCCAAAACCAGCCGCAGCCCGCCGATTGGAACACCCAAGTCGAGCTGTCTCCATGGCAACAGCGGGACACCGGTCCAACAAGCTGTAATTCTGTCTCAGGCTTTTGCAAGGGAGTGACCGACGAGGCCAACTTAACTCCTCTTTTAGGAAAAAATACTCTTAATCCGATATCTTAGCAGGGTAAACTGTCCTAGCTCGCTTTATTAAAGGCACCGCAAGTCAAAACGATATAAGCCACCCAGCAGGCGGTCTGCATGTCCATCTTGCAGCCGTAAAAGCGTTTCTTCATTATTTCCCCCATTGATTAGTTTCCTAACTTACTATTTAGTTTTCTTGCATTTTAAACATGAGCCTAATTTTTTGATATGCATTTACTGACTTAATTCTTACTGCTCTATGTGCCTTTAATTGCCCCCTGGAGACAAATTAAGTTTTATTTAAACTTAATTCAATTTAAAAAAATGTAATGTGAGGGGGGAAAACACAAATTATAAGGGCCGAACTATAATTGTAATATCCATCCATTTTTTACCGCTTATTTCTCCATCCATCCATCCATTTTCTACCGCTTGTCCCTTTTTGGGGTCGCGGGGGGTCGCTGGAGCCTATCTCAGCTGCATTCGAAAATCATTAACATTATGTTTTAGTTTTGAACGGATCTAATTTGCCCCGCAAGGCATAATAATTACACTTGTAATTACAGGATTTCACAGGATTATTTCACAGTAAAATAATTAAAAATCTAAATGTACTGTAACCTCATAACAAATTACTGTAAAAATTACAGTACCCTTATATTCAGCTGTGTTTAACTCCAAAGTAAGTAAGAAAGCAATGGAATTATTAGCCAGTAATTTAGTGTGAATGCATGATTTTTTTTTCTTTTCTCATTGTATGACATTATTTATTCATGATATGATATGTTAGAATTAGAAACGGATATGTGATGTGCTAACTTTATTGTTCGAAATAAATTATAACTATAACCATTATTTAGTATTACTGTTCTTATTATTATTTTACACATTAAAATTAATTGTTGTGATACATTTTGTTTTTTAGATCATGATTTGCTGCAATATATATTGCATATTTATTTACTATAAATATTAGGGGTGTGGGAAAAAATCGATTCGAATTCGAATTGCAATTCTCACGTTGTGCGATTCAGAATCGATTCTCATTTTTAAAAAATCAATTTTTTAAAATTTCTATTTATGTATTTTTTAAATTTTTTAATTTTTATTTTTTATTTTTTAAATTAATCAATCCAACAAAACAATACACAGCAATACCATAACAATGCAATCCAATTCCAAAACCAAACCCGACCCAGCAACACTCAGGACTGCAATAAACACAGCAATTGAGAGGAGACACAAACACGACACAGAACAAACTAAAAGTAGTGAAACAAAAATGAATTTTATCAGCAACAGTATCAATATTAGTAACAAATTCAACATAGCAGTGATTAAAAATCCCTCTTTGACATTATCATTAGACATTTATAAAAACAATTTAAAAAAGAACAATAGTGTCACAGTGGCTTACACTTGCATCACATCTCATAAGCTTGACAACACACTGTGTCCAATATTTTCACAAAGATAAAATAAGTAATATTTTTGGTTCATTCAATAGTTAAAACAAATTTACATTATTGCAATCAGTTGATAAAATATTGTGCTTTACAATTATAAAAGTTTTTTACAAAAATCTACTACTCTGCTTGCATGTCAGCAGACTGAGGTAGATCCTGCTGAAATCCTATGTATTGAATGAATAGAGAATCCTTTTGAATCGGGAAAATATCGTTTTTGAATCGAGAATCGCGTTGAATCGCAAAAAATCGATTTTGAATCGAATCGTGACCCCAAGAATTGATATTGAATCGAATCGTGGGACACCCAAAGATTCGCAGCCCTAATAAATATACAATATAAATGTGCTTTAAATAATTTAAAAGAGAAAGATATAAGGAACATGGGGTTGGATGGATGGATGGAAGGATCCAAAATTAAGATGAAACACTTGAAAATATGTATCTTTAAATAAGATAGGAATATGTGTAACACATCTATATTACTTAAATAATAAATATGATGAAATGTGTTATTGCCAATATATTAATATATAATTTTATGCTATGAATTGCATTTAATTGTGTAAAAAGGACTCTTCAACATTTATTCAGGCTTAGAGTTTACACTTTTACATTGAACAAAACCGACAGGTGTGACATTTATTTTGAAAATCTAGACATATGAGGGTCATCTTGAGGATGTGTTGGGCTGGCAAGGTGTGTGTGTGTTTGAAGGGCAGACAGCGGTAAAGCGAGAGAGAGAGTAGGATGGACAGGGCGAGAATGCGGCTGCTGACTGTGATGTGTCCGAGTCTCTTCTGACATGACTCTGTGACATTCCAGTGTGGGACTCCTTCATGTCGGGGTGACAGGACGTGCGAGAGAGAGAGAGTGAAACAAGACAGACAGAAAAAAAGGGAGTGAGAGAGGTCCATCAACAATGGCCATTGAGTACTGGGGGAGGCAGCAGCTGGTGGGACATGCAGTGACCTACAGGCGATCTATTGAGGCCAGCATGGGGCGCCTCTCTCTGCCTTGCTGCTTTTATACGCTTGGAAGTGGATGGATGGTCAGTATTTATCTTTGTGAAATATTGCTACATGCAAATGCTGCCTTTAGAAAAACATAGAGTGCAAT
Organism: Entelurus aequoreus; assembly: GCF_033978785.1. Taxonomy (NCBI): domain Eukaryota; kingdom Metazoa; phylum Chordata; class Actinopteri; order Syngnathiformes; family Syngnathidae; genus Entelurus; species Entelurus aequoreus. The sequence continues at coordinate 43,272,815 of NC_084733.1, read as the reverse complement.
ATATAGACCAACCCTGCAAACTGGGTGTAGCCCATGAGGTGCACACGCTTGATGCTGTTCTTTGGCATTTCCCAGCAGGCCTCATGCCCGCCTTTGAGATCAAGCATTGCGGGTAAAGCTAGCATATAAACTCAGCCAGTCAGCGACAGGGTAGCACCAAATTCTCGGCCCCCACAAGACTCCTAAAGCCCCCCCCCATCACATCCTAATCCCAACCTAGCCGCCCCATACACATACACTTGTTATGTTTACGTGCACTAAAAAACAAATTTTTGCATTGATTTGGTTGAAACCAGCTTTTTAAAACACATGTAAAAAAAAAACTTGAATTATATTTTTGACTTTTTAAAAACATATCTAGTAAATATCTGTATAACCCCCCAAATCATTGAGTTTAGTTTTTAATTATTTTTTTTTAACAAAAAAGTGAATAAACCAAATCTAAGTGGGCAGAATATGATTTTATATAATCATATAACCTGTCATGACTCACTTAAATATACATCTGTCAAGTGTTCCTTTACTTCAGAATGTATAGAATAGACATTATCTGATACATATAGGATTATCATCAAAACAATACTTTAATTAATTATTACTATATTATTAATAGTGCATCTCCTCAGAGTTAAGTCCCCCCCTAAAAACTAGTAACAACTCTGTTTGAACTTTAATCGTGGTTCCTTGAACACACTACAGTTATGTGCAATGAGATGCAAAAGTGAAACTTGTACTTTCTACTTGCTACTTTCTTCCATTTTGCCACAAGTAGATTTATTATATTTTTAAATTTCTTCTATCCTCGTCCAAAAAATGTTGGTGCTGTGTGAGAATGCTTAAAGGTGAGCCTTGATGAAGTTATTACGTCCGCGTTGAGTGAATCGTTCGAAGTTAGGTTTGTTGCTATCCAGGTTGTACCATCCTTTTCGTATTTTTGAAAGGGATTTTAGGTAGTCTTAAACAGTTTTACTTTGATTCAATCAACCTTATCAATTTAATGTTTATGGCTACACATATTTTGTATTAACATTTATGACTAGCTGATTCATCAGTGGCTACATACGAAACATAATAATGCATCATCATTATTATGATTATATTATTAGTAGTGCATCTCCTGGGGGTTAAGTTCCCCCCTGTCGTTAAAACTTAGTGATGCCTCAGTTCATCACTTCAATTTAGGGTCATTGAACACACCAAAGTTAATATGAGTTGCAAAAGTGAAACTTGTACAAAACTTTTTTCTTTTCTGCAATAGGTACATTTTGTTATGACCTGTGCCAACATGTGATACCTTGTTTTGGTATTGTGTTGTATTCTTCCTGTGTTCAGTGTTTGTTTCCGTTTTCAGCGTTCCTTCTTCTTGTCTTCTTCCTGTGGGCGTGCTGATTGCTCCGGTCCCCTATCCTAATCAAGAGGGTTTATAGTCCAGTATCACCTGCCTCTTGATGCTGGATCATTACTTTTTGTTGTCTACTGTTCATGCATGGTGTTATGTGAGTTTACTTCATAGCTACATGCTTATGCTTCAAGTGCACCCCCATGCTGCACTTGCTTGGCTTTATGTGAATTAAATATACTTCTTACCTGCATGCCATATTCTATCTCCGCATCTTGGGGTCCCAGCTATACCACAACAATGCCACGGAAACGTAACAGAGGCCGGATCATTTTTAAAATCAAAGAGAGTGCAGCGTGGGGTTGCACCTGAAGCACAAGCATGTAGCTCGGAAGTAAACTGACAATGACTTCCCACAGGAAGTAGACAAGAGGAAGGAGCCCTGAAAAATGGAAACAAATGCTGAATACAGAAAGAATACAACAAAAAAACAAAACAAAGGTATGACCTAGAGTGACAGGTCATGAAAGATTTAGTGTATTTTTACCTTTTGTCTACCACCTCATACCAAAATGCATTTCATTCAAGCAACCTTATTATTAAACGTTCACGGCTGTGGAAGAAGACGGCACAGAATGCAGGACGTTGTTTAGCTCTATATTTATTAGATATTTACTAGGGCTGTGAATCTTTGGGTGTCCCACGATTCGATTCAATATCGATTCTTGGGGTCACGATTCGATTCAAAATCGATTTTTTTTCAATTCAACACGATTCTTGATTCAAAAACGATGTTTTCCCGATTCAAAACGATTCTCTATTCATTCAATACATAGGATTTCAGCAGGATCTACCCAAGTCTGCTGACATGCAAGCAGAGTAGTAGATTTTTGTAAAAAGCTTTTATAATTGTAAAGGACAATGATTTATCAACTGATTGCAATAATGTAAATTTTTTTTAACTATTAAATGAACCTAAAATATGACTATTTCATCTTTGTGGAAAATATTGGACACAGTGTGTTGTCAAGCTTATGAGATGCGATGCAAGTGTAAGCCACTGTGACACTATTGTTCTTTTTTTAATTTTTTATAAATGTCTAATGATAATGTCAATGAGGGATTTTTAATCACTGCTATGTTGAAATTGTTACTAATATTGATACTGTTGTTGACAATATTCATTTTTGTTTCACTACTTTTGGTTTGTTCTGTGTCGTGTTTGTGTCTCCTCTCAATTGCTCTGTTTATTGCAGTTCTGAGTGTTGCTGGGTCGGGTTTGGTTTTGGAATTGGATTGCATTGTTATGGTATTGCTGTGTATTGTTTTGTTGGATTGATTAATTAAAAAAAAAAAAAAAAAAAAAAAAGAAAATTAATAATAATAAAAAAAAATAGATTTTTTAAAAATGAGAAATGATTCTGAATCGCGCAACGTGAGAATCGCGATTAAAATTCGAATCGATTTTTTCCCACACCCCTAATATTTACAATATAATAGAGTGTGAAACTAATCCAAAATGTGTATGTGTGTGACTATGTGTAGCGGAAGTCCAAGGGGGCAAGGCAAGCTCGGAGGTCCGTGGGCAGGTGTGAGGTCAAGGGCAGGAGCGAGGTGTCCGAGTCCGTGTCCTGGCGGGAAGTCGAGATCCAATGAGGCAGCTAGGGAACCAGAGGGAATACGGGGAGACGAGACACACAGCTCGTGACGCGGGAACCGAGGAATGCTGCTGGAACACGACACAGGACAACACACAATGAGCACAGAGGTGGGGAAACACGGAGAGAGAGAATGAACATGGAGCTAGATAAGTCGGCATACTGTACTGGAATAGGTCGCTACGTTCTGGCCGGAACGCAGGTTTGCACTGGCTTAAGAAGCCCAGGAAGCTCATCAGCGACAGGTGTGTAGAGTGCTGATTGATTGCCGATTGATTGCAGCCGCTTGCTGCAGCTGGAGTGGTGCGCTCAGCGCAGCGCACAGATGACTGCGCACTGGAGTGCGCCCGGGCCGTGACAACGGCCATATTAATTTTATTTTTACATTTATGAGGTTGTTGTATTTTATCATAGAAAAACAATTCTTCAAAATTACAAAAGCCCAGGGGGGCCATCTCTCTGCTCGGGGCCCCTAGTACAACATCCCTGATCAGCGGTGCTAAAAAGACGCCTGCCTGACTGCAGGATGGATGTGCCAAGGTTGCTTTATCGTCCTGCAGCCTGCAGTGCTGATGGATATCTGGGGGCTTTTGGAAATAGTATCACACGATAATAACCCATTTCCATGGCAGTATGGCCCATTCAGTCCAACTGGTCCAACTGCAAACTCTCCCCTCAGCTCCAGTTCCAGGAAGTGAAGGCCAGCCAATCACGGCGAAGGACACCCAACTCATTAAAAGTTAATGAAACCTATAAATGTGGTGCGCCAGCGATTCATTTAAACCCCCAATCCAATCTCCTCTTCCAGTCAAGGCAAACAAGCCAGTGTGCCCCCTGTGCCGTCGTCGGAATAACAAACTACGGAATATTTTGTCCTGCATATGTTCTCTTGTGCAGACATGTGCATGGAGACAGCTTTCCTTACAATGGGACTTGTCCAATTTAGTGAGCAGCAGATTGGTGCTGGGGGGCGTGCATGGATTCTTGAATTGCACGTCTTTACTTTATACCACACAGCTTGTCAGGAGAATCAATGACATTCAAATAATGTGCTCATTTTAATACCGTATAAGTGGCAGCCAAATGTTGTTTTTTTGGCCAAACGTGAATTACTGTCCAAAACACTCCACTAATATTATTTCAGCGTAATAACAAGGAATCAACAGCAATGAAGTACCACTTTGCACAAATTCAAAGTGTGGAGGAGGATACCCCGCCTGCCCTCAGGGGGATCCAAATTAAATTCCTTGCATGTATAGCGCCACTGTCAGATCGCTAATGAATTCCCATACCCGGACTGGAATCAAATTAATCCCCAATTTAATCCGGTATAAATGGCTGTGTTATTTATAATGGAAAGGAGGATGCTTTGGGTGAAGGATTGAGGAAAGCTGGGAGGTGTCCACAGGGCTGCTGAGCAGATTACGAGGCCTGTATGTTCTCCCCGCTGCAGAGTAGTCCCCTGATACACACTATTAACCCTCACATGCTTGACGCTGACAGAAACATCGCCGTGTTTGTCACTTAATATCCTCTCAGATTAAGGAGTCAACTGCCTGATTTATTGGCAGGAGCCTGGATACTCTTATCTTGAAGTGCCCGGGCAGAAAGATAATGAAAGGTGCACATCCTGGAGATGATGCATTTGCGGTTGCAGTTAAATGAGCGGTGTGTTCAAGGCCTGTTCCAACATGTCAGCGGGTGAGGTCACGGCGTTAGAAACAGTTGTGTTTAAAGAAGCATGCAAATGTCGCTTGGAGTTTTCCTTCAGATGCAAAGCGATTTTTGTAGGATGACTTTTGCATGTTTCAGGAACAACTCTTGTGTGAATACGCAGGGATCTAGGACCAATATTTGGGCCCCATAGACAAGACTCCTGAAGGGCCCCTCTACGTTCTTTAAATTTGATGTGTTTCTTATTCTTTTATTGTATATATTTTTTATTTGAATGTGATTTTTTTTGTATATTATTTATTTTTTATTATTTATGTATTCATTTTATTTCATTCATATATTTGTTTATTATATATATATAAAAAAAAAAGTTCATCCCCACCCTAAACACACACATACTTGGTACGTTTACATGCATTGTGTGTGTGTGCAGAAAACATCGCACAGGGCGATGTGATGCGTCTAGTGCAGTAGCCTTGGAGTAGTAGTACCTGTAGTTAGTGCATGCTGCATGCCGCTTTTGCTTGCTATGCTGCATGCTGCTTCTGCCTGATACTCATTGCTTTCAGCTAGTGCCGCCGGCTAGCCCTCTGTCTCAGAGGGCGAAAAGAGGAGCCGAGTGCATAAGCCTCCTCAGCCGGTACATAGCCTCTCCATTGTCAAGACTCGTACATGCCTCCTCGTGGCCACACACGGTAACTGGAACCTCGCGGTTCCAGGCTAAGTTGTACGGGATCTCGGAGCAGCAGGGGGCCCCAGAGACGGGGCATGCAGGCCCACCGGTGTGTGGACATGCCCTGGTGCCCAGTCAACCCCTGTCCCAGCTATGGGTAAATAACCCCAGCTATGGGCGAATAGTGAAAACCGCCTCAACGGTGGACCAGGCGGAAGATGGCGGCAGCGGAATGCACCACAACGGCTGGGAAGGCGGATGAAGGCTGCAGCAAAGACGGGTCCCCAGTCGTCTTGGTCTCCATGCCACTGGACCCTGGCCCGCTCAATGCCAAGGACTGTGTGGTGGCTGACCGTGCACCAGTCTCCCCACATTAAAAGATTCCACGCACAGGCGTCCTCCATATAGGGAATCCACCCTAAGACCCTACGGAGGACAGTCATACTCGTTTCGAGTGACCGCCGACGACGACATGCATTAAAAACCAACTATTGCATTATTTTGGTTGAAACCAGCTTTTTAAAGCATATGTTGATTTTTGACTTATTAAGGTGGGACTAACATATATTGAACAGATCGAGATATTTTTTTTTTTCAAAAACGTGTCAACAAATTCACTATAAAGTGGCCAGAATACAAATTTGAATAACCTATCGTTATATATCTGTCAACTTTTTCTTTACTTTGGGGCGGTATAGCTCGGTTGGTAGAGTGGCCATGCCAGCAACTTGAGGGTTCCAGGTTCGATCCCCGCTTCCGCCATCCTAGTCACTGCCGTTGTGTCCTTGGGCAAGACACTTTACCCACCTGCTCCCAGTGCCACCCACACTGGTTTAAATGTAACTTAGATATTGGGTTTCACTATGTAAAAGCACTTTGAGTCACTAGAGAAAAGTGCTATATAAATCTAATTTACTCCACACTTCACTACTTTAGAGTGTAAACCAGCAATTAACTGCTTCATTGGTGCGTAATAAGAAATGTGTCTTTAAAACCTACAGTGTCATCTCTTTTTCCAACTTTAATCGATGTATCCTTGAACACACCACAGTTATGGGCAATGAGATGCAAAAGTGAACTTGCCATAACTTTCTCCTACGCTGCAATAGGTAGATTTATCATCTGTTTACCTTTCTTCTATCACATCATTCTTGTACTAAAATGATGGTGCTGAGTTTGTGGCCATTTTTTATTTTTGCTTGGGGCCCCGGTACAATATCCCTCCATAGACGCCCCTTTGCACACGGCGGCACACACTGTATCATGCGACACGCTCAAACAATTCCGCTTTACATGCAAATATATTGGTCCCAGACGCCGTCAGATGCATTTGTGTAAAGAGAAGCAATTTCCAGATGGTGGCTTCAGGTTCAGTTATTGACGTGTGGCGCTGAGGGCTAGAACCGCCGGGCCGCTTCCTCCTTTGTTGGTTTTGGCCTCTTCACGTTAAGAGCCAACAGACACTGACAACACATGTAGCCATGTCAACATAATGATGTTTTATGTCAGCACCGGATCAATTGGCTATTTCGGGTTCACATAATAGGCTATAATATGTCAGAAGTGTTGAAAAGTTTGGCTGTGTTGAACAACAACACAGTTGCTAATACTTTTGCAGCTTGCAATAAATCGTATACTGCGTATACGTTATTAAGTACGCATTTGAGCACGGCAGACGCTTCAGAAGACAGTTTGGCAGTTCTGAGGACAGTTTGGAGCCTTAAAAACCTGGTCCACCAAATGTCTGAACAGCTATGGTTTATTGAGGCATCTGTAAGGGTACTCGTTTTCTTGCCAAGCTTGGCTCGTGCACCTACCGTCATGGCGAGGGAGGGGACAACACACACACATGGCTCTATAGTCCTTTTGTGGCATTAAACAATCTTTTTTTTTTCGGCCCGAAGAGTTTAATTTTATAAGTTGCTAATCTAATTGAACCTACCCTTAAAAGGCTCCTCTAATGCTTGACAACATTGGCTGTTATTTAGAACCTACAAATGATGTCTACAGACAAAAATCCCCCAAAGTAGACACCGTCGTGATTTTAGGCTTGTTTTGTAACAAATTTCTGCACATTTTGGAATGCCCACTTTTAGCTCCAAAATGTGGGCTTGCCTGGATCAGCCTGCTGGCGCAACCCAGAGAAGACGTTCATGTTGCATTGTATGTGTTTTGGAAGCATCTTCATCCCAAATAATGTTATTTTGGAGCACAATTTGAAGAAGTTCATTTTGTTCACATTTTCGCAACATTTATCCGCAGGCTGTGGTTCCTTCTTGGAGAAGACACAACGGTCCAGTGGTGTGGGGAATGGAGCTTTTTCGCCTCCGTAGATGCTGTGCTTTTTGCGGTTTTGCGACTTCTCTTTGGCTACATTATGTAGCGTATTAGGATTCATATCGTAAACACAAAAGTGGAGCGCCGCTTCACTATCGCAGCATGGGCTTTGCCACACACATCGACGCTCAAAAAGCAGGGAAAAAGAAAAAGAGAAAAAGAAAACAAGGTAGACTGCTACTATTCTATTTTGCGTCCTCTCCTACTGTTGAGTTATTCTTGCGAAAATGCTCAAAGAACATTGATAAATACTTTGTTTGTCTTCAACAGAAATTTATATTTCCAGCAGCTTTACAAGGGTGGGAACATACACTGGCATGCAAGGTTTTAAAAAAAGAATACAAAACATAAACTATAGCCATAACAGGCAGACACTGAAGATGAGGAAAGGCTTTTTGATCTATAAATGATTATATCTTTATTTATTTTTTGCTCATAATGTTAACCATATCAGTTTAGAAGTAATCATGAACCACGGTGACAAAAACATGCAATTAAGTGATCAAAATAATAGTTTTACATGCCTTTATGCACACTGTCTATGCGGGGAAATGGGTTGCAGTTCTGTAGATCAGTGGTCCCCAACCTTTTTGTAGCTGCGGACCAGTCAACGCTTGAAAACTTGTCCCATAATTTCTTGTGCGGCCCGGTACCACTGGGGGCCACTGCTGTAGATGACATCACACCAGGAGAGGGTAAATCGCGTCTGGCGATGGAATGGAGGCGTTCTAAATACAGTTAATTATCTACAGATTACTGAAAAACTAATTGATATTATGCGAGAAATTACTTCCAGATGCATTTACAGGAGCAAAACTACATAAAGAGAACTTGTTATTGACATTGTGGTCATCTGGACCAGTGTTTTTCAACCACTGTGCCGCGGCGCACACCGTGAGATACAGTCTGGTGTGCTGTGGGAGATTATGTAATTTCACCTAATTGGGTTAAAAATATTTTTTGCAAACCAGTAATTATAATCCGCAAATGTGCCGTTGCTGAGTGTCTGTGCTGTCTAGAGCTCGGCAGAGTAACTGTGAAATACTCTTCCATATCAGTAGGTGGCTGCTAATTGCTTTGCAGATGTCGGGAACATGGTTTGTCGTGATCACAATAAGCGGGAGGCAGGGTGCAGGTAAAAAGGTATCTAACACTTAAACCAAAAATAAACAAAAGTCGAGTTGCTCTAAGAAAAGGCATTGAAGCTTAGGGGTGGCTATGCAAAACAAAACTAAAACTGAACTGGCTGCAAAGTAAACAAAAACAGAATGCTGGACGACAGCAAAGACTTAGAGCATGTGGAGCAGACGGCATCCACAAAGTACATCCGTACATGACATGACAATCAACAATGTCCCCACAAAGAAGGATAGCGTCTTCACAATTTAAATAGTCTTGATTGCGAAAACAAAGCAGGTGCGGGGAATAGCGTTCAAAGAAGACATGAAACTGCCACAGGAAAATACCAACAAAAGAGGAAAAGCCACCAAAATAGGAGCGCAAGACAAGAACTAAAACACTACACACAGGAAAACACCAAAAAAACTAAATAAGTCACAGCGTGATGTGACAGGTCGTGACGGTACACCTACTTTGAGACAAGAGCTATAGTGATGCATGGTTGGTTATGGTTTGAATTCATATCCAACAATTGCGAGAACGACTTTTTATTGTCAATATTGGCTACTGATTTTCATTTTTTTAATGTTTTCTGCTAGTGGTGTGCCTCAGAAATTTTTCAATGAAAGAAATATGCCTTGGCTCAGAAAAGGTTGAAAAACACTGATCTGGACAATATGGGTCCTTTGAACAGTACGATTTAAATGGACTTGTAAGTGGTCTTTGTGATCGTGATTGTGGCCCCAAACAACTGCATTGACCGGTTGGGCCATGAGCTGGCCTTTCACACCCACTTACACACAAACATTTGTTGTGTTCATTTAACCCAATCTTTCACCAACCACGCCTTATTTTAGATGAATTTATATATCCAATAACATGCAAGGCGATGGTATAGAAGTACCAGGCGGTTGGAGGGGGGAGGGGGGGGGGGGGGGTCGTCCCTGCATAATTTGCCAGGAAACATTTTACCGAACATTTGGTGATAAAAACGCCGGCGTCAGCCTTGAGGCTTAAAGCAATTAATTCAGGATCCTGACATAAACTCTCCAATCCTTTGACAGCTTGGAGCTGAAATAAAAATGCTAGTTCTCCTGGGAACAGGCAGGAGATAGCTGGCTCCTTTCTGGACTGTTTGCTCACTGGCCCTGAGAGCAATCTTCCCCAGTCAGAATGAAATGCAAGGACACAAACAATGTACCGGCGAGAGAATGGGAGATGGGGAATGAACAGTTTGGACTATTTGCTTAGCAGAAGGGCAGCCACAATGGCCGGCCCATGGCTTTCCCATGCATCAAGCCTCTTAGTCTTAGCCTCCCTTTGTTGCCTGGTTTCTTCTTACTCGGCCCAGATAAGAAACCATGCAGCTGCCTTATACTTTTAATTCCCATTGTACGCCATACTGTATGGTCATTTATCTGTCCTCATTGTCTAATTGGAGGGGTTATCGCGTCTTGCTTCACCTTTACGTGTTCCCGTTTAGGGGCTCTCACTTTGAAAGGGGATGACGGCTGACCCCTAATTCTCTTCTTAGCACAAGTCAAGCACGGAGGGGTTCTTGCAGAGCATCGATGGGAGAGGAGGCAAGAAACGATGCTATTTTTTTTTCCTTTTTTTTTTTTTTTTTTTTACAACCGAAAGCCTCCAAGGGCTCTTGAGAGAGAAATAAGACACACTCATTCTATGACCTAAGAGTAGAAGAGTGGGCAAACAGAGCAAGTGTAGTGCGGCTGGATGTTAAAAGCATCCATGTGGTGCCCTTTTGTTTGGTGCTGTTGGTTTGTGTTTGCGTTTATACCGATTGTGTATTCTTTGTGCTTTCAATACATGTAAAATTGTGGAATTAGGTCTGCATGGAATAAAATAACCGAAACAGATGACTGGAACTGTTCTTACACAATAAAACAATCAAGTTGACTTTTCTTAAGCCACTACAACACCAATCGACGGTGTAATATCAAAACGCTGTAATCAAGTCCAGGATACTTGGCTTTCAAATCTAGCAATATATAGCAACAAACAAATAACCAGGAAAAGAAATAATCAGCGGAAGATCAATACGCATAAGATGAAGGAGCATATTCATGCATGTGAGCAGACACTTGCCTAAATACAAACACACACACCCATCCCCCTTTGTAAAGGTTGCCGTGTCAGGGACCCCCTGGGTGGTCAGACTGGGGATGATTTTTACACAATATGATGTTGTGGAAGCAAAAACATAGAAACATTCCCCTGATGTGTGTATTTGACCTGACACAATGATGCAGAACCACGATGCATTATCGAGAAGCTCCTAATCCATAATTTCTAAGTGTTAGTGGCAATTAAGGATAATTTGAACAATACATTTCTATTCCACTGGATGTTCGGTAGCACGTCAGAGCTCAGGTATGGCAGGATAAATAGCTGTTTTATTTGTGCATGTGAGAGCCGGGGCTCCTTGTGGGGCGGCGCTCTCAGCTTCACGCTCCGCCAGCACTGAAATAAAGCTCTGTTCGAGGCATTTCAACACCGCTTAAGGTTGTCCACGGCCGGGTAATTTATGAGTTAAGAGGACTCAGGTTTTTTTAAAGTTCATCCAGACCTACAATCTTCCAGCCTGACAGAGAAGAGTCGAATGAGTCATGTAGGAAACTTACAACACTCCTCCAATTACCTCAGACGGCGTTGGCCCGAGTGATACCTGCACACTTGTGGAGTGTGCTTCTGTCGCTGAATGTAGGCCACTACGTGTACAAACACCTCTACGTGGGCTTTGTCACCCGGGTCAGTGCAGGGGAGCTGGGCAGGAGACGTTCACTCCATGCTCTCTGTGGGTGGTCACTGGGCCAGACACACACACACACACACACACACACACACACACACACAAATATACACACACACACATACATACACACACTCTTTTCAAAAGTCAAAACTGTTTTATTAATAAGACCAAAAATAGATAAAGAATTACGTGTGACAAAAACTGCTTTGTATATATGTTTTAAAATATAATTCTTATATTTATAAGACAGCTAAAGCCTAGTCAGGTAGTGAATATATATATATATATATATATATATATATATATATATATATATATATATATATATATATATATATATATATATATATATCTCCATATGAATACATACAAATATGTTTTGGTATATTGTGTGTTTATTTTTATGACAGTGTGGAAATATGACCATGTAATTATGTTTAATTGCTTACCTTATCAGGTTTAACTGATACAACTGTTTTTGTATCGTAAAACTGACAATACGCTCACTGTAAAACATTTCATTGTAAATTCACAGCAAATTGCTTGCTAATAATTGCAATATTTTCACAGTAAGATTCACAGTAATTTACTGTGACTGTCATTTGTTGTTTCGTTGCAGTATATATTATTGTGAAAAATTATTGTTTAATGCTTCCTGGTAAATTTTTACAGTGCTTTTAAAAATAAGATTGAAGCCATATTATAGAATATACAAATTATATATTTAGACTTAGACACAATATATTACTCTCCAAAACTGTTTGATCACAATACCTCAAATACGAGAAGAAAAGATAAAAAGAACAGTCCCAAAAGCACTCGCAAAGAGAGCGACAAAAAAATACAATTTGATAAAAAATACCAAGTACAAAAAAGTGATAGATTACGATAAGAAAACAACAATATAATAGTTTGATTGTAGAATGAAATAAATTAAGAGGGTTTAAAAAAGCAAATTGACATAAATATAAATAGACAATGAATGAATAAGAATAACAGTAAATACAACATAAATTTAAAATATATACAAAGAAAGGTGCAATAACGTTGAGCAAGTAGTAGCATGAATAATACAAATTAAATTGTAAGTAATATACAAATTAGTGGTATTTAACAATAGTTTAGTCTGATAAACATTACAAATTAATAAGTAATAACATGATATTATAGTTTTCTCACATTATAAACATGCAATGAAATTTTTGGACTATTTTTAATTATAATACATGGAATTTATAATTCTTGTCTTTGATTTAAATATAGCAGGCTTGTCTTTAACAAATACTTATATGTGTGTGAACATACCAATTTTAAATTAATAAAAACATTTTAAAACTTCACATAGCAAAAAAGATACAGAAACATGGCAAAAATAATTAACATATTCTAACACAGATTACAAGAAGGTAAAAATGAAAGCATCAAATAATTTTTTTAAATGAAAATAAAATTGATCTGTAAATATTTTGTAATTACTTTTTGTTATAATATAATAATGTCAGTGGGTTGATTAAGAATGGTGTTCTAGGTTGTCACAACGCTGCTTTACTAACATACATTTATTAACAATATTTATTTCAAAACTATATCGAACTAAGTAGGAATTACAATATTATTACTACTAGTTGATATTTATTTTGTTAACTAAGTAAACTACTTGCACTGCAAACATTTGGGGAGCAATATTTTGGACTTTCCATTCTTCCAGCTCAGTCAGACATGGCCGCTTGTCCCTCAGTGCCAAAGTGTGAATGTCAACACCCTGTAAACACCTTTGACACACATGCTTGAATGTGACGGGCGAGTTAACTAAACATTCCTGGGTGTTCCCAATAAAGGTTTACCACTCATCCACCAGGCTGCACTGACCCATCTCCCACGCACGGTAAAAGAAAACAACAAAAAACATAAACACCCTACTGGATATACTTTTCATCGCCATGTATTTACATTAAGATATCACCAACTATGTGTTAAAGACACTAAAAATGTTTATTGTAAATTAATTGTAAATTACTGGCTAATATTTGCACTGGAAAAAATTACCACAATTTCACATCATTTAACAGTATTTTTCAAAGTAAAATACTGTAATCAAAATGTACTGAAACATTACAACAAATGGCTGTAAAAATGACAATATCCTTATATTTCACAGCAATGAACTGTTTTAGTACGTTAAAATAATGTAATCATAGTCCTCGATAAGCTACTGTAAATTCAAAGTGATTTGTTTTTTAAGGTGTTTCGTAGACTATGTTGCTCACCCTTGTACAGTGTGTGGTGGTGCGCTGTTAAACCGCCAGAGTAATTAATTATACAATTACAATTTTGAAGTTACGGCATTTAGTTCTAACATTATTGCAATTAACCATAAAATCAAAGCACTGCAGTTACAGTAAATTATTCTAAAGACATTTTACAGTTAATTACTGTAAATCCCAGCAGGCATAAGTCATTGACACAATGTTGATTATTCATACCGGTCCTTTAAAACTGACTTTGAAACACCATTGCAAAAAAGTTGTATTTGTAAATTGTAAACGTTGATGAGTAATGTTGCATCCACATTGTTGGTTGGAAAATTACCAAATTTCAAAGGTCAAATCAGCATCAGAACCTAACATTGATTAAACGTTGTCAAAAAGCTTGTTGTTTTAACATTATGTTTGAGCTGCTCAACGTCAAGACCTAATTCAACAAGTTCTCAACATTGTTTTATTGACTTGTGCCTGTTGGGTTTTACTGTGAAAGTAATGCAATTATTAGCCAGTAATTTGCCTTACAATAAACTTTTTTACAGTAATTTGTTGTATGGTTACAGTAAATCTGTGAGAAACGCGGTCTACTGAACACCTTAAGAGACAAACCAGTTTAAATTTACAGTCATTTGTTGTGATACTACAGTGCGATATGATTACAGCATTTTACTGTGAAATAACAGTTGATATAAGGTTATCAAAATTGTTACACTCATTTGTTGGAATTTCATGTAAAATGTTTTCATTTGTTGTACATTTTAGTGCAGTGGTTCTCAAACTTTTTCTTTTACCCAGTACCACCTCAGAAAAAAACTTGGCTCTCCAAGTACCACCATAATGACCAGCATTAAAATACGGTACCGTAGTAGGCCTACGTATTCATTAAAACAAGGCAGAGGTTTGATTTAACACGTATAATGAATATGTTTGGCCATTGTAACATTACACACAATTTTAATAGTAATACTGTTTGAATACAGGAAAAAATGTAAGTGATTATTTGGTGTACCACTTGATAGAGTCCACATACCACTGGTGGTACACGTACTACAGTTTAAGAATCATTTTTGGAGGAAATTTTGATCACGGTATTTTACTGTGAAAAACTACTGTTTAATGCTGTGAAATCCTGGTCCATTTTCACAGTGTCGCAATTACGAATAGTTTGTTGACTCCCTGCGTTTAAAGAGGCAATGAGGTAGCTTTGGTGTGATCAAAGAAAGAAAAAAAGAAAGTAAAAAAAAAAAGACAAATAAGGCTAAATAAACCTTGTATGTTGTGTAAATAAATGCAGGTTGTATAGATTTGAATGGGATGGAACAAAGCTCTTTAAGGATTTGGGAGTATAATTCCACCCCAGTGCTTATCGCTGCACCCAGACTATTTGACTGTTTTCAGATGCGGGCTCCCCAAGGATGGATCGAAGGCGTCCTAGTCGAAGTGCACATCCCATAAATAGGAGGGTGGAATTTATCCGCAGCCCGTGTCTCTGTCAAACAGGGCTCTGCTGACTGAAGTGATCCCGGCGGGCCGAGTGCGGCTGAGGAAGGAGCGGCAGCCTGGCAGGGAAGATGGGATGGCGGCGGGGAAGAGCTCCACTGATGCTGCACACACTCAAACGCAAACACATTTCAGCGCTCACACAATGTCCCTCTCAGTCGTGGCTTGTGACCGGTCCACGGCATTGGCCAGGTATGTCAACTATGTTTGCACAGCCATCCATCACACCTGAACCGCCCCTCCTGAAACAGGAACTGTTGTTAGAAGCGTACACTTGTTAAGCCCATCCTTTGACTCGCCTCAACCTAATTTATTTCCTCGTCGTCCACAGCAGGATTTATTATCACCTCGGTTTTGTTCTCCATTTTGCGCTCATTGTGAGCTGCTGGGTGAGCATGTGTTTTTGGAAACCTTGTTAGCAGGGAGCCACAGTTTGGGGACACCAAACCTTATCGTCAGTGACCAGGGTTAGCAAATAAATACTCTACAGTGGAGTCTGGCTTCACGTAAGGAGAGACAAGTTTTATGGCTGCATGAGCATAAGAGATATTCTTAGCTATCATGTGACCTGAGCATGAAAAGGTTCAATTTAACAACAACTTATTGCATGTTGCATTATTGGTCCATCTGTGAATATTCATATTCATGCAGGTCATGGTTCTCAGGGCATTTAGGGCAACTGGACCCTTGACTCTAACGAGCTGTCCTAGCTATTTTTTCAGGGCATTGAGGGCAACTGGACTCTTGACTCTAACAAACTGTCCTAGCTATTTGTTGAACACTAGACTGCACACTCGAGCTGTCCTTTCTAGTCCTAAAGCTCTAGACTTGACTAAACTACAGTTGTCATATCTAGTCTTTGAGTTCTATACTAGAATAGACTGGCGGTGCTTTATCTACCCTTTGAGCTCTAAACTAGACACCACTAGATCTGTCCTACCTAGTCTTTGAGCTCGAGTCTAGACTAAAGCTTTCCTATCCAACCTTTGAGCTATTGACTAGACTTTAGCTGCGGCTTCACGTAAGGAGAGACAAGTTTTATGGCTGCATGAGCATAAGAGATATTCTTAGCTATCATGTGACCTGAGCATGAAAAGGTTCAATTTAACAACAACTTATTGCACGTTGCATTATTGGTCCATCTGTGAATATTCATATTCATGCAGGTCATGGTTCTCAGGGCATTGAGGGCAACTGGACCCTTGACTCTAACGAGCTGTCCTAGCTATTTTTTCAGGGCATTGAGGGCAACTGGACTCTTGACTCTAACAAACTGTCCTAGCTATTTGTTGAACACTAGACTGCACACTCGAGCTGTCCTTTCTAGTCCTAAAGCTCTAGACTTGACTAAACTACAGTTGTCATATCTAGTCTTTGAGTTCTATACTAGAATAGACTGGCGGTGCTTTATCTACCCTTTGAGCTCTAAACTAGACACCACTAGATCTGTCCTACCTAGTCTTTGAGCTCGAGTCTAGACTAAAGCTTTCCTATCCAACCTTTGAGCTATTGACTAGACTTTAGCTGCGGCTTCACGTAAGGAGAGACAAGTTTTATGGCTGCATGAGCATAAGAGATATTCTTAGCTATCATGTGACCTGAGCATGAAAAGGTTCAATTTAACAACAACTTATTGCACGTTGCATTATTGGTCCATCTGTGAATATTCATATTCATGCAGGTCATGGTTCTCAGGGCATTGAGGGCAACTGGACCCTTGACTCTAACGAGCTGTCCTAGCTTTTTTTTCAGGGCATTGAGGGCAACTGGACTCTTGACTCGAACAAGCTGTCCTAGCTATTTTTTCAGGGCATTGAGGGCAACTGGACCCTTGACTCTAACGAGCTGTCCTAGCTTTTTTTTTCAGGGCATTGAGGGCAACTGGACCCTTGACTCTAACGAGCTGTCCTAGATTTTTTTTCAGGGCATTGAGGGCAACTGGACTCTTGACTCGAACGAGCTGTCCTAGCTATTTTTTCAGGGCATTGAGGGCAACTGAACTCTTGACTCGAACGAGCTGTCCTAGCTATTTTTGCACAGCCATCCATCACACCTGAACCGCCCCTCCTGAAACAGGAACTGTTGTTAGAAGCGTACACTTGTTAAGCCCATCCTTTGACTCCTAGCTATTTTTTCAGGGCATTGAGGGCAACTGGACTCTTGACTCTAACGAGCTGTCCTAGCTATTTTTTCAGGACATTGAGGGCAACTGGACTCTTGACTCTAACGAGCTGTCCTAGCTTTTTTTTCAGGGCATTGAGGGCAACTGGACTCTTGTCTCTAACGAGCTGTCCTAGCTATTTTTTCTAGGGCATTGAGGGCAACTGGACTCTTGACTCTAACAAACTGTCCTAGCTATTTGTTGAACACTAGACTGCACACTCGAGCTGTCCTTTCTAGTCCTAAAGCTCTAGACTTGACTAAACTACAGTTGTCATATCTAGTCTTTGAGTTCTATACTAGAATAGACTGGCGGTGCTTTATCTACCCTTTGAGATCTAAACTAGACACCACTAGATCTGTCCTACCTAGTCTTTGAGCTCGAGTCTAGACTAGAGCTTTCCTATCCAGCCTTTGAGCTATTGACTAGACTTTATCTGTCCTTTCTAGTCTTTGAGTTATAGGCTAGACTGGAGATGTTCTATCTAGTATTTGAGCTTTGGACTTGAGGCATCATATTTAGTCTTTGAGGTCTCTCAACCTGATTAGGTCAGAGCTGTCCTATCTAGTCTTTGAGCGCTACAGTATACGACACTAGGCGAGTGCTGTCATATTTAGTCTTTGAGCTCTAGACCCGACTAGGCAAAAAGCTGTCCTATCTAGGCTTTGAGCTCTACAGTATACTACAGTAGGCTAGAGTTTACATATTTAGTCTTTGAACTCTAGACCAGACTAGGCAAAATCTGTCCTATCTGGGCTTTGAGCACTATACTAGACTAAGCTAGACTTGTCCTATTTACCAGTGGTCCCCAACCACCGATTGGTACCGGGCCGCGCAAGAAATTAAAAAAATATATATATTTTTTAAATTTTTTAATTTTTTATTAAATCAACATAAAAAACCCAATATATACATTATATATCAATATAGATCAATACAGTCTGCAGGGATACAGTCCGTAAGCACACATGATTGTATTTCTTAATGAAAAAAAAATATATATATTTCCACCCCCCCCCCGGTCCGTGGGACAAATTTTCAAGCGCTGACCGGTGCCCAGCTACAAAAAGGTTGGGGACCACTGCTATATACTGTACCCTTTGTGCTCTTAACTAGATTACACTAAATCTGTCCTATATACCCTGTGAGCTATAGACTAGACTAGAGCTGTCCTATCTAGTCTTTGATCTATAGACTGCTATGTAGGGGTCTACCTAGTCTTTGAGCTCTGGACTTGTGCTGTCTTATTTACCTGACTATGCTTTAGCTGTCTTATCTAATATTCGAGCTATAGACTAGAATAAAGCTGTCCTATCTTGTATCTGAGCTTTAGCGCTATTATATCTTGGTTGTGAGCGCTATATCTCTATGACTAGGACTAAAGTCGTCCTATTTTCGTCCTATTTAGTTTTTGAGATTTAGAATAGAGTTTTCTTATCTAGTTTTTGAGCCTTCACTATAGCTGACCTATCTAGTCTTTCATCTGTAGACTAGAGTGACCGCCCTGAGATCGGTAGGTCGTGAGTTCAAACCCTGGCCGAGTCATACCAAAGACTATACAAATGGGACCCATTACCTCCCTGCTTGGCACTCAGCATCAAGGGTTGGAATTGGGGGATACATCACCATAATGATTCCAGAGTGCGGCCACCGCTGCTGCTCACTGCTCCCCTCACCTCCCAGGGGGTGGAACTAGGGGATGGGTCAAACACAGAGAGTAATTTCACTATACCTAGTGTGTGTGTGACAATCAGTGGTACTTAACTTAGAGCTGTCCTATCTAGTCTCAGAGCTATATCCTTCACTATAGCTGTCCTATGTAGTACTTAAGCTGTAGAAGAGAGCTGTCCTATCTAGTCTTTGAGCATTAAATTGATGAAGAGTGCTGGGATGAGATGCGAAACATCTTCGAAGACAACTTGAATTGTCCAGTTGCCGTCGATTCAATGCCCTGCTGCTACAGCATTGATTCAATTTGTTTATGAACACTGGAAAAACAGTCCTTCATTTAAATAATTACATCATTTATTAATCAATAATGCTACTCTTTATTCCCTTTCAAAGCTCAGTGGAATATTTCCATTTGATGTTTTTGCAAAAACCAGCCAGATAGTTCCTTAATTCCCTGAAACAAAACCTCCATGCGAGTCCCAGGTATCAGCGCACGTTAATGATTGACTTGAGGCACACCAAGCATCCTGCTAGTTGACACTTTAACTGCTCTTGTGCCACGTTTCCACCACTAAATGTTTGTGGTCCCACTTTCATGCAGTGTTAGTAGCACTGTGAGGGGTGGTGTTCGTGTCAGGGTGGGTTCCGAACTGACGTTCAAAAAAGAACCGTTGGAATTCTTTGGTAACAGGCAGATAAGAGTGTCTCTGACCCTTTTAGTGCAGCTTTATAAGAATGTGGCTGTGCAAACATCATCTCCCCTTTAGATAAATTTGGCCCCTTTGCTTTGTGTAAAATAAATTCATGTTTTTTTCTCTTTTCCAGAAGACCCGTTGATGAGCGTGAAATGAGTCTGGGGCTCATTGACAGTTCAAGATGGAGAGCAAACTGAGATTAGACCGGGTTAATTAATTGTGGCCTTGGCAAAATGTCTTCCCATCCCGTGGAAGACTTTCTCTGTCTTCCACGGGGTGGGAAGAAGACAAATCTTCCTGCCAATCACTACCTAAATGACATTTTCAAACTTTAACCAGTGTTTTCCATACATTCATTTACTCGTGGCGGCCATATTAGTTTCCACAGAGTTTGGTGACTATTCCTATAGGTAAAAATGCATTTTATGTTTTATGTTAATTTTGTTCCGTTAAAATGTTATTTCTTAAACGTTTGTACAAGTTCAAAATGATCACAATGCTAATTTATGTTAGCCTGTCAATAGGATTGTTCATTATAAGTTAGCAAAAAGCTAACAGCATACAATTCAGCCTTTATCCTGTAAAGTATAGTTTAACTATGTTGATGACACTAACCTGTATTGTTAATTCAACATGCTTCCTACTTGTATGTGCACTTAGGGCCTGATTTACTAAGATCCAAATACCACGCGCTAAAGAGCATGTGCAATCTATAAAATAGTATTTACTATTAGTGATCGTGTTGCATGCAATTTAGTAAGACTGCGTGTACAATTGTAAAGTGGTGCAGACCCCTTTATTTCAATGAGGAATTTGTGTGTACTATATGGGGCATCGCCACAGAGACACTTACTGCACATTTATTTTCTCTGTGGTATTTTGCTGTTTTCAACAACAGCAAACATGTACTTCATTTTATGGGCAAAGCATCTACATTGAAACTTAACCGCCAAAAGTGCGCTCATTGGAGAGAGGGGTACTTACTCCCCTCAAAACGCGAAAACATGCATACTTAAAGAGTTTTTTTTTCATATTAAAGATATTTAAATATTATTAATTTTATGTGGAAAAATGAACATCATCTAAAAAGGACACCAAAACACATCAATTGAATTTGTTTTAATCAGCCCCTCAAGTCATCTAGCGGCTATGGCGTTATAAAAGGATGTTGCTGAATAGACAATGTTTCAAATGTTTTATTTCTGACCGTCCAAAATGTTGATACACATGTAGGATGGAGGATTCTTTGTCCATCGTTTGTCTGATCTAGCAGCCGTATGTGAAACTGTTAGTTTGCACATTCACCCACAAGTGCAAAATAAAAGACAAAACAGTGCTCACAAAACGATGATGAGTGATGATAAATCACATGGCGTGTGCTAAATAATTATATTTGCATCTTTTCCTCCCAGTTTTGTGGGCGTTTTAAAGATGAGCATATATTTTGCATATTAATGAAGACAGAGAGGCAAAATGTTTTGCACGCATTATTCTGCTTACTTAACAGACTTAACAATCCACTTTGCACATGTTTAGTAGATTAGCTTTGCGTGTGGGATCAGGTTTGTACATGTTTTAGTACACGCAAACCTTGAGTCAATCAGGCCCTAAATGCATCATGTACTTTCCTTTGTGTGCTCAGATGTATGATAACTTAATTGAGACTTTCAATAAACAATCTCAAGTTGGAAGTTTGAGGGCGGGATCAAATATGTAAATAAAGCAGAGGTGTACAAAGTGCAGGCTGTGTTACATTGTACAATTCACAATAACAATTGAAAAATACAGCAAAACAATATAATACTACAAGGAAACACTGTGTTGATATTAATAACTTGTCTTTAAATATATGTATACCTTTTTTTTAGCCTTTAGAAAAAAAACACATAAATCATGGCCAAATATGCAAATTAATTATGCCACCACGCCCCCGCCACCACAAATAGGTAAACCCTGCTTTTGAATTTATTTTGCACTTTTATTGTCTTTATTTATTTATTATTTTGTGTAAGAAGTGATGAAAATCATTTGAACTTTTAGATGCCTGTTCAGAATATTATTAATAAGAATAGTGGCCTTAAAGTTGTGACATATGACCCCAGTTAAGTCATGCAGAAAGGTTAAAAAGGGTGCAGCCAGGATGTCCAAAAAGTGTAGAAGTCATAAAAAAGCACAACTTGACCAATTGTGTGATTTTTATTTTTTATTACTAGGAAAAATTTTCTTCTAAGACCCAGAAATACAAATACAATTTTTATGCGTTTCAAAAATGTGTCTATCTATTTTGTATGCAAAGTCCTTAATAGTAGACAAATGAATAATTCCACAATTTCAATGAGAAATGAGACATTTCCCCCCAAAAATGCTTACAATATAAAGCA
Source organism: Entelurus aequoreus (assembly GCF_033978785.1). Classification (NCBI taxonomy): domain Eukaryota; kingdom Metazoa; phylum Chordata; class Actinopteri; order Syngnathiformes; family Syngnathidae; genus Entelurus; species Entelurus aequoreus. Next base: position 43,250,573 of record NC_084733.1, on the reverse strand, counting down.
GTTTATAGAGCGACTTGCATGCAGTATAAACCCCCCCATGAAGAATAGTGTTATATATTTGATGGCACTTTCCTTTAATGACAATTAAGAATGGTACTAAGCAGTTGTTCTTCTTCATGCATTTGTTGCTTCAACCATCTTCATCACGTTATATGATCCCCGTCTTTGTATTTGCTTGATCCAGTTATAGAAATATATATTGACAATTTGTAACAAAAAAGGAAACATGTAAGAAGAATGGGCATTATTGCGCCTCAACTCTTTCAGTCAATATCCACAACTGAAAGTGGCTTTTGATTCAATGACCAAAACAAATAACTGAATGGTGCTTAAAAACACTCAATTTCTATATCTGAAAACACAATACATGCATGGATAAATGCAATGACTTACCTCTCTTTGCCCATAAAACATGCTGGTCAGCATGGCAGCCATTTTGAGAAGACAGATCTCTTTCCTACAACGTTGGTATCGGTTTGTTTACTTTATACAATTTTTTTTCGGACATGTTTGACAAGTTACATTGAGGAACATTAGATTTAGGTGTGCACATTACACACGTCCGAAAAGAAGAAGAAGCAGAGTTTATTTAAGCAGACTTTTTGTCTTTTATTGATGATTTATTTGCACCACAAGTTTAACACTTAATGTTTTTAAGTGTCACCATTTTCTAATATGGAGAGAAAGTAATAGGGAATGTGTTGTAATAATTTAATAAAAATTATGAAAGAACATCAAGAAGGAAAGAAAAACGTATCGAAAAAAACAATACAAACTAAAGTACAAATTGACCAAAAGAGTATTTAGCTGAGTAATTGATAAAGAAAAGAAAAAAAGTGTTTAAAAGTAAGAAAAAACCTATTTCCGTAAATAATAAGTGTAACAAAAAAAACAAAAAACTATTACAAATACATTAATAATTACCTAAAATTTGTCAATAATAAATGAATTAATAATAGGTAGAAAATAAAACCGAATTACACGAAGTAAGATACAGCAGTTCATGCATTAAAGTATAATGGCAAGGCCGTACTACGGTGGCCTGGAAGCACAAAACACTTTAACATTTCATGAAACAAATGACAATTACAGAAAACACAAAAACAAAAGCCGAAACTACTTACAATTTCATAAACTTTAAATGGAATGTCCCACATTCCAGTTTGACAGCTAAATCAGCCAATCATTTAGTTATGCCGAAACAACTTACAATTCCATAAACTTTAAATGGAATGTCCCAAATCCCAGATTGACAGCTAAATCAGCCAATCATCATAACCAAATGATTGGCTGATTTAGCTGTCAAACTGGAATGTGGGACATTCCATTTAAAGTTTATGAAATTGTAAGTTGTTTCGGCTTTTGTTTTTGTGTTTTCTGAAATCGTAACGTGCACATTTTGTCTTTTGGTATTGTGTTTTTGAAAACTGTAAACTGTTTTGTCTTTTGTTTTTGTCTAGTGTTTTGAAACTTACAAGCCACAGTACCACACCTGGCTAAATTGGGTCCCTAAGCAAAAGTTAATTTTAATGCCCCACTTTTTTATTTATGGCTCCAGCACCCCCCGCTATCCCGAAAGGGACAAGCGGTAGAAAATTGATGGATGGATGAAATTATTTTATCTTTTTTAAATCAAACTTGAATTTTATTGGATGCATGTTTTGTACTAATATGAATTCATGGGAAATAAACTGTTCAATTGTTTTTTTTGTATGTGCAAAATAACACATTTAACAAAACTAAATATACATTTGTAAATATTCCTGACACATCTCCGACTGAGATGCAAACCTAGTATGACCAAGTCAACACTCACGCTGAGCACCATGGGGAACACTGGCAATGTGTAGGGAATATTTGCCATCCTATCATTACTAGTGACGGAGCAGGAAGGGGCTAGGCTCATATTGGCGGGAAAATTAAATATGATGCACCCTGTCGTTGATTTTACAGGCGCTCCTTCATGCAAAACGGGGCCTAGAGCTCCATGATTGCTGGGGCCTACACACAGGGCATGGGGCGGCCCTGGATAATTCAAACCAGAAGATGGCTAATATAGCTGTAAAATGTTGTGGAAAGAGTCAAGGTCAACTTTTAAAATGTATATTTTATAATTGCTTTATTTTTTGGCTTGTCTTAACATATTAAAGGAAAAAAATTACAAAAATAACATACAAATATATATTTTTTCATTTATTCAACGCAGCCTTACAGTCTTTTGCAGTCATTTTCGGCTAAAATATAACCTTTTACCAAGTAAAAAAAATTTTTTTTATATTTGGAGTATTACAGATACTAATTTTAGCCTCCACTCAACCTGCCACTGATCATGTAACTTGTTTTTGAACATGTGGGACATTTAGAAAAGCATCATACGCCCAAGAAATAATTCCTTAAGTGGACAATGAAGGCTGGCTAAATTTCGGCCTTATAGTCAGAATTGTATTTGGAGGCCCCCACCAAATGTGAAACCATCTTTAAACTTTTCTAATAAAACTTTATTTTAATTTTGATATTTTTTGCACTAGAGCAAATTCATGGGAAATAAATTGTCTAGTGATACTTTTTTTTTAGTGAAAAATAATAATTTGAACATGATTAAACCTTTGGAAATTTTTTGGAGGCCCCAACCCATTAAAACATTTTTATTTATGTTAAAAAAAATTATACTTTTTAAATAAAACTAGAATTTGATTTGATACATGTTGCATTGTACATTGTTGTACATTGTACATTGAAACAAATTAATGGTAAAAAAATTGTTCAAACATAATTTTTTTTGATGCAAAATAAAAAAAAATCCTAACACCTTCATAAATAATTTACGACAGTAACACTGCTTTAAAAAAAACAATGCTGTGTGCCAACGGAGCCAGCGAAACTATCGGTGGAAAAGCTTCTATATATATATTTTTTATCAGTGATGGAGCAGGAAGCGGCTTGGAATATGTTTGCCGTAAAATTTCACATGAGGCGCCTTGTCTTCTTCTTCTTCTTCTTCTTCTTCTTCTTCTTCTTCTTCTTCTTCTTCTTCTTCTTCTTCTTCTTCTTCTTCTTCTTCTTCTTCTTCTTCTTCTTCTTCTTCACAATGCATTCCTACCCACAGCTACAATAATACAACACTTAAGCAATTTCTGTGATCTGCTTATTTTTTTTTTCTTGGTGTACAAAACTTTTGCTTAGTGTGCAGTATGGGTGTCAAGTTAGTGTTTATGATTTATTTACTAAACATAGTGCAATGTTTAGTCCGCATGATGTATATATGGGCACAGTGGTGCTATTATTTACAACTCATTATTTAGTTTGTCAATGTTTTTTTGTGAGATAAATAAAGTCTATACTGATCTGCTTATAGCAGGGTTCCCCAAGAAGTCCCAAGTAAAAAAATAAAAATGTTTTTCTTTTTTTTAAAATTATGTTTTTAACTCTGTCCTTTCTAATCCATTTTCTACCGCTTGTTTCTCTCCGTGTCTCCTAGCCACTCAGGCAAATCATATTGTCTAAAAATGCATTTTTCCATCGATAACTTGACATCAAATTCGCACTCTTTCAGTCAATTAGATTAAATTAAATTGTTTTAACCCAATGCGGCGCCCGAGTCAAAACGTTTGGGGACCCTTGGCTTATAGGGAGGGGGCAGACCCGATTGAAATAAGTCATTTAGCTCTCTTGACTTTAATGCTTGCTGTGCAATTTTCAGCCCTGAAAAACAAACAGGAAAGTTTCCACTCTTGGCGTCCAATGATAATCCATAAACGTCAGTGTCATTAGATTGTACTTTGAGGGACAGAAAAGGACTTGACCTTTACTTCTAGGATCAAATGATTCAGTTGTGCAGGTAAATGAGATTTAATATGAACATAAATTGATGCACGTGTTCTTCCTGTCATCCGCAGATGGCTTTCCGCCTCTCCTTCCTGCCCGCTTTCATCGACGCCGTCCCAGCGAGCCGTCCGCCAGGCCCAGTCGATGTACTTGGCCATATCTGCATGCGACCTGTCTGCCATATGTAATATCAAAGCCTCTGTCAGCATGAAGCTCAACGGGAACAAAAGAGAGGCCTTCATTAATGATTAACTGTTCTAAAAGCCCCGGCTTTTGTATTCCCATGGTGCCGAGGCTATCTGGCCGCCATGTGACATGCTCGCAGCGTTTTTCGAGCAGATTGGGGGAAAGCTAGTGAGCAAACACAGGTGCTTTGGAGCAGCGTTGGCGACGCTGTCAGGGACAACCACAAACAAGAACAGCTATGCCCAGCTAAATGAATCCCCCCCGCCCCGGCCCCCCGACCACTCCTACCCCCGTCTCCCTGTCACTAGCTAACTTGTTTGCCAGCGTTCAGGACTGGGGTCCGACCCCCCCTCCGTCCCACAAGTCCAATGTCCACCACAACTTCTCACACCCTCAAAAGAAACAAACAAATAAAAGTGAGGACGGCCGACCGCTTCTTTGAGGTGATGGCATTTGCTGCGGTCTTGACTAGTGGAAGAGCAAACAAATTAACAGTGTTCCAGTTTTCACTTTCCAAACCAAACTAAACGTCTTTTAGTTCAAGTGGGGCAATTCCACTGACCCCCGTGTCAACTGCGGCGCAAGGGCTTGCACGCTCATGCACTTGAAATGACCAGAAATGAGTACTTTAATACACCTCAAAGTGACGTGTGACTAACAAACGGTGGCTGCGTTTAGTCGCCATCTGACATATGTTTTAACCCCTAACGCTGAATGATAGCAGCCCCGGCCCAATTAACTTTTTTTTTTATCCAGACTGACTTGATTGTTCACACTGACTGAGCTCCTGTGTCGCTCTTTACTTTGATAAGACAATCTGATGATAGGATGGCCTTATCTTAACACGGCTTTCCGGGTGGGAGACAAATGAACAATGTGTGATAACGGGAACAAAAGCTCACCTCTTATTGGCCCACCCCTCCTCTGAATGGAAAAATCACCAGGATGGAAAATTCCCTATCTTATTCTCAATTTTCTCCCAAAAGCCCTAACCCAACCATGAGCATCCTTCGTTTTTATGAACAAAAGAGGATATTAAGCTGTAAATGTGGAGGAAAACGAGTGCAGAATTAGGTCACAAGGGGGAGTATAAAAAAAACTTGGTACTTTTTATTTAATTGTGCATATGTAACTACAAGTATTTTATCAACATTCTTTGATTAATGCTAATTTTAATTAAGTCTGATTGTTTTTATGATTGTATTTTCTGATTTGAATTAGATTACATTTTTACTTTGCCTTCTTTGATATGTCTTGTGTACGAATTGTGCTCTATAAATAAACTTGCCTTACGGTATAGCTCGGTTGGTAGAGTGGCCGTGCCAGCAACTTGAGGGTTCCAGGTTCGATCCCCGCTTCCGCCATCCTAGTGTCCTTGGGCAAGACACTTTACCCACCTGCTCCCAGTGCCACCCACACTGGTTTAAATGTAACTTAGATATAAATGGTTATACTTGTATAGCGCTTTTCTACCTTCAAGGTACTCAAAGCGCTTTGACAGTATTTCCACATTTACCCATTCACACACACATTCACACACTGATGGCGGGAGCTGCCATGCAAGGCGCTAACCAGCAGCCATCAGAGGCAAAGGGTGAAGTGTCTTGCCCAAGGACACAACGGACGTGACTAGGAAGGTAGAAGGTGGGGATTGAACCCCAGTAACCAGCAACACTCCGATTGCTGGCACAGCCACTCTACCAACTTCGCCACGCCGTCCCTATATTATACTATACTATAGATATTGGGTTTCACAATGTAAAAGCGCTTTGAGTCACTAGAGAAAAGCGCTATATAAATATAATTCACTTCACTTCACTTCGCCTTGCCTACTTTCCGGGCTATAAAGCGGTATTCAAGCCGCACCCACCAAATTTTAGAAGAAACAAATATTTTTACATATTAACCGCACCTGACCATTAGCCACAGATTCAAATTTCAGACTGATTTTTACGGAGCCCCTAAAGGGACATGGGGGAAACATTTTTTTAGATATGAATCTCGTGCGCACGAGAAACTATCTCGTGCTCAAGCAAAAGTTTCTCGTGCGCTCGAGATGTTTTCTTGTGAGCACAAGAAACATATAGGGACATGGGCAAAATATATTTTTAAATATGTTCTTGTGCTCACGGGAAAACATCTCGAGCGCACGAGAAACTTTTGCGTGAGCACGAGATAGTTTCTCGTGCGCACAAGATTCATATCTAAAACATTTTTTCCCCATGTCTCTTTAGGGGCTCCGTAGATTTTTAATTGAACATATATAGTTTCAAAATGAAACTGAATGAAAATGTTTACATGTCCAAAAAGAAGTAAGAAGAAGGTACGAAAGATACCTTAATTGTTTCCAAACGGTGCCTGTTGCATGGCAGTAAAATGGCTGATCAAACAAAACAGAAGTCATTTTCATGGACCCATTAGCTGCGGAAGCAGGCTCTCTAATTAGCTAAACAAACTCAATAACTCCACAGGAGTGGTTTGGTAAATTTACAAAAATAAAACAATATAAAAAAATGCCATTGTAAGTTAATAATACTAATACAGACACTTGTAAACGTGTTAGCATATTCGCTAATGCAAACAACACTATTTTGTTTACATTACCATACAAATATGCATGAAAACGTTTCTACAGACATCACACATGTGACGGTCTAGTAAGGATGACTTGTTTTAGTTGTATTGTAAAACTTACAAACGTTGCTTGGAGTGATAAATGAAAAATCCTTTTGAGCAGAAACGCTATAGACAAATAGTAGACGAAGCAGGATTTACTTCCGGTTCAAGGAACGAGACAGGAAGTACATTTTCAACATGTAGCACCTGTAGTGAGCGAACTTGTCCAAAAGATGGCGCCATAGTACCAACAATAACACACCTTTTCGGTGTTTCTGTCCATGTTGAAAATAATTTGTTCAATACATGACATTATGGTTGTTAGTGAAGAAAAAGCCATAAATTTGCCGCACCATTTTTTAAGCCGCAGGATTCAAAGCTGAGGAAAAAGTAGTGGTTTATAGACCGGAAAATACAGCACATGAGACAAAATTCATATTGTGGCAGTGCTGGATGTGGTTCCAGCTTCCCAGCATGCCTTGCGCCACCTTTCTTTATGTATTCAGGACAGTTCACTTCAATTGATAATTGTATATTTACAGACCGAAAAGTAAATTAGCCATATTATGGCATTGTTGCTAACTTCCATCCAACTTTCTTTGTACACACATGCTAAAATAAAATGTTATTGTTGCTTATTATACCCTTAATATTACGAACCCCTCATAGTACAAACTTTTCAATTTACGAACCACATACCAAATAAAAACATGCCTTGATGTACGAACCTTGTCTCTGATCACAAATGTTTCATCCAACCATTGTGTGCCTCGCAGCGCAGCCAATTTAGTCAAATGTTCTCAAATACTTCTTCATTTACTTACAAATAAAATAAAAAAAACATTGGAGGTCTTACTATTTGTCTGTGAAGCACATGCACCTATCTTCTTCCAGGAAAAGTAAAAATGCATAACACACACACACACACACACACACACACACACACACACACACACACACACACACACACACACACACACACACATACACACACACACACACACACACACACACACACACACACACACACACACACACACACACACACACACACACACACACACACACACACACACACACGCACCTCTAACATGCTCAGTGGCCTAGTGGTTAGAGTGTCCGCCCTGAGATCGATAGGTTGTGAGTTCAAACTCCGGCCGAGTCATACCAAAGACTATAAAAATAGGACCCATTACCTCCCTGCTCGGCACGCATCATCAAGGGTTAGAATTGGTGGTTAAATCACCAAAATTATTCCCGGGCGCGGCCACCATTGCTGTTCACTGCTCCCCTCACCTCCCAGGGGTTGAACAAAGGGATGGGTCAAATGCAGAGGACACATTTCACTACACCTAGTGTGTGTGTGACAATTATTGCTACTTTAACTTTAACTTAACTATAGCAGCAGCCTTATATCAGCTTCCTGCACTCTATATGATCAGGAAATGCCCTCCATCTATTTTCTACCGCTTGTCCCGTTCGGGGTCGTGTAAATTAAAATATTTTTACTGAAGAAAATTGTGAGAAACTATTAAAATCATACAAAAAATACATTTATAATACATACTTTTCAAATGCCCCTTTTTGAGCTACATTTATAACACTGTTTAATTAAAAAAACATGAATATTTATTTATGAGATATTCATTTTTGCCACTCCTGCCCACCCTGACCGTGTGTCCCTGGTGCAGGCAGTCTTTAACGTTCTCTTTCTGCCACCAGTGCAACTGTCCACTGTCACCCCGCCTGCCAAAAAGTGTTGAAACTTGGGGTTGAATGCAGGCCTGGAATTTTGTCATTTTAGGGACAAGGCCACTTGGCCTTTGGTGTCCTCAAACCTTCTGAGGGCACAAAGGCCAAATGTCAGGGCAGGAAGGCCATCAAATAAAACAATGATTTGAAGTTCTCGGTCATAATTAATGTAGCTTAAAGGTTACCGATAATTACATTTGTAATATGCAATACTTTCAATTAAATGAATTAAGTTTTTTTTTCTTTCACATAATTGTTTATTTCTTAATAAATACCGTCCGTACAATAATAAATAACCCTTAATAAATAACATCATGATTTTTCAGTAAATGAACACAACAGCTCAAGTAAAGACAGTGTTCTGGCTTCTTCTGCCTTTGAGACTTCCCTTAACATATGCTACAGGGACAAACAGTATTGAATGAAGCATTAAACTATTATTTAGCTCTGGTTTAACCCATTAGCAACTGGGAAAGCATCTGTCATTTTAGATTTTACTTGGCTAGAACAATGCAGATATGCAAGCTCACAATGTCACTTTGTGCCCCACTACAAACGTGTACACCTGCTGTTTTTGTACATAAAAAATAAAGTGTTGGAAATTAGCCGACAGTACATTCAAAATAGAATTAATGGTGAAGGGTTCCTTTTGCCCACGATAAGAACACTTCCATTCATAATACATTCATAAGGAACCCACGCTTAGGCTAAGTGTGCCTTTTATAAAACAATGACGATAACCTGTTGGGGGTTTAAATCATTTAGTGCACGGCTGGGAGTGTTTACATTATGCAGTTTTCATTCACGTTAAACTAGCGTTGTCCAGTGGGTTAGCGAAAACTGTAAAAACTCTACACATTGTCGCTTTGCGTCGCTACATATGAACAATGTGTTTGTTACATGTTATAAGTTGAGAGTTTATTGTCATCTTCCATCCAACCATCCATTTTCTACCATTTGTCCCTTTTGGGGTTGCGGGGCGTGCTGGAGCCTATCTCAGCTGCATTTGGGCGGAAGGCGGTGTATACCTTGGACGAGTCGCCACCTCATTGCAGGGCCAACACAGATAGATAGACAACATTCACACACTAGTGTTACGTACGACAGAAGTATAGATGGCACAGACACAAGGCAGTAATGCTCTATGATTTATCATATATATTATAAACATATATATAACAGAGGTGGGACCAAGTCATTGTTTTGCAAGTCACATGTAAGTCTCAAGTCTTTGCCCTCAAGTCTCGAGTCAAGTCCCGAGTCAAGACAGGCAAGTCCCGAGTCAAGTCCAAAGTCAAGACTGGAAAGTCTCAAGTCAAGTCCCAAGTCCTGCATTTTGAGTTTCGAGTCCTTTCAAGTCCTTTTAACCACAGACTAATATATTTACACAGATTGTGTATGCTTTTAAAACGCTGTATTTTTTTATTAAAACAAGTGCATTTGAAATTGCAGGAAAAAAAATAGTGCTGACATTGCACTTCATAATAGCACTATTAACCAGTCATTTTAAACAACTCATTCCTTTACAGAATAAACACATTTGAAAAAACAAGTGCAACTGTACTTATTTGTACAAAAGTGTTAACATTGTATTTCCATGGCACATTGCATTGTAACTTGTTCCACAGCAGTTTCTATCCTGTTCTTACCTTATCTCATTGATCTTATCTCATACTGTATGTGTGTTTATGTGTGCGTACACATGAAAAACATAACAAATACATGAACATGACAATGAACAGAGTTGTACTTTTTAGATGTCAGGGCCCTATGCAATATGTACACATATTCTTAATACAGTATACATTTTAACTGACCTTTATTTGACTATGTTTGTCTTTTTGTAGGTGGCTAAAATACGTCGTGCTGCTGACCGCCGTCTAACGTTACGTTACTGTGTGTGATACATTGACTAACGTAACGTTAAGTTTAGGTACCTCATGCAACCCTGCTTAAAAAAAATAACTTGACAAAAAGTATGAATAAGGTAGCGAACTGCAATGGACGCAACAGATTACCGTGTTTGCAATGACATTATAACCATAGACATCTTATAATTAGACGCAGCATTGGCTGCTGTGATGCAAGCAATTTGGCCGCCATCTTGAAGTGGTGATGAGGAGCCGGCGAGCAGCCTAAACTGACAGTTGACAGGTAGAAAACAAAGATGCCGGGCTGGTGTTCAGCGTTTTCCTGCTCAAATGAGCGGACTGTTGAAAATAGGAATCGGGGGATTACTTTTCACAAGTAAGATTTAACATTAACATACTATTGGTTGTATTTTGTGAAAATAATATTACCACAGAGTTGAGAAGGAGCAAAGATCTTCAATATTTGTATGTGAAAATCACAAAGAAATCTTCTGGGGGAGGATGAAGCCCCTACAGGGGTTTGGTTTACAAACTTTCAGCCCCACTTAAAACAAAATTCACCAGCCGCCACTGATTATGATGTGTTCTCATTTTAGGCAAAGTATAAGACAATACTTTCTTAACAGTATAATTGTAACCAGGAATAAGTCTTCAAGTAACAATATTCAAATACTAACATTGTTGGGTAAGACACCATTTGGTTTTATTCTGAATCCAGTGAAACAGATTGGTGGTTTTAGCTGATATAAAGACTTTCAGGTGTTTATACATGTTTATGTTTAAGTATTTGGCAGACGCTTTTATCCAAAGCGACATACATAAAAAATACATATGAAACAATCACTGTAAACATGATTATTTAAAGGAAGAATGTAATACAAAATATAAATACAAAGTGTCAAGACAGAATAAACTCTCTGCTGCTGCAGTAACAGAGATACAGTCTATAGGTCCCTATGATATATATATATATATATATATATATATATATATATATATATATATATATATATATATATATATATACTAATCATATTGTTTCTTGAACTTAAAAATAGCTGACCGTTTTTTTCCCCTTCTCTGGGATTATATTCCCAGTTTTGATCTCGGACGTCTGGTCACTTATAGCATATAAGAATATTCTATTACTGTTAAGCAAACTATGAATAATAAAACACGCCAAAACATGTGTCCTTTATCATAGCTACACGTATGACAACAAAGCGCGTGAAAATCAGTGGTATTCAGTGAGGTAAAATGAATTAAATGCGCTGACAGTTCATTGCTCCTGCCAAATGAATTGCACTGAGTGGAGCGGATCACCACTCCAAGATGGCGGCCCCGCGTCTTGTCTGCGCCAGTAGGCAGTAGCGGTCGATGCTGCGTACCCTTATACGATGTTTATGGTTATAACATTAGCAGTGAGTTTACAGCCTCACTGATTTAACTACACAGCAAATAAAAGTTACGTTATTTAGCCAATAAACGTTATCTTACATTCAAAACTTAACGTTCTGTTTGCAACTTCAAATGTCGAACGAAATTGGAAGTTGTTGCAATTCGTTTTTTGTTGACCAAGTCGTAGTTTTAATACCCGAACGAAACTATCTTTGGCGTCATTTTTCCTCACTGGCGCGTTGTTTGAGGGCTCTTCTTCGTTGGTTGTTCTGCAATTTGATTGGATGAATGCCGTAGGACGAAAACAACATGGATCTAATTCGATTGGCTATTGTACTGACAGACACACACGCTGACAGTGCGCACACTCCCTGACAGACACACACACGTACACTTTGGAAGATATGGAGCGCTCCCCAATAACTTTTTAAGCTTTGGGTTTTGGGGAAAGTAGCAAGTCATGTCAAGTCAAAAGGCTCAAGTCCAAGTGAAGTCAAAAGTCATTGATGTTAAAGTCCAAGTCGAGTTGCAAGTCTCTTTACATTTTGTCAAGTCGAGTCTAAAGTCATCAAATTCATGACTCGAGTCTGACTTGAGTCCAAGTCATGTGACTCGAGTCCACACCTCTGATATATAATAATCAAACAACAATATACTTAACTAGAGAATGAAGTGTGACAAAAATCCAAAGTGTGTGTGTGTGAGAATATGTGTGAGTTAACTGTTGTGTGGTACCTTAATGTTGAACGAGCAAAGGGACAAGGCAAGAAGGCAGTCCGTGGGCAGGCATATAGTCAGGGGCTAAGCGAGGCGTAGAATGTCCACAAATCAAATACGGACCAAATCAAACACGACCGGAGAGAAACACACACAGAGAGAGAGCAAGATTGCATAAAGCACGATGATCGCTTACTGTACGCCAACAGAAGGTTACGTTCCGGCACGGGATAGCAGGTTGAGCAGGCTCATAAAGGAAGATCGCTCATCACGGGCAGGTGCGCTGATTGCAGGTCTCCTGCAGCTGTGCGGAGGCGCGCCCGCAGTGGACGTGGCCCGCGGTGCTCTCTTTGGAGCGCACAGATGGATGAGAGGTGGCGGCAGGAGTCTGAGCCGTAACAATTAGGGCCAATTTAGTGTTGCCAATCAACCTATCCCCAGGTGCATGTCTTTGGAGGTGGGAGAAAGCCGGAGTACCCGGAGGGAACCCACGCAGTCACAGGGGGAACATGCAAACTCCACACAGAAAGATCCTGAGCCCAGGATTGAACCCAGGACCTTTGTATTGTGAGGCACACGTACTAACCCTTGTACCACCGTGCTGCCCTTATTGTCATCTTATGCTTTCCCAAATGTATCAAACTTTCTTACCTTAGCTAAACTTATCCGACTTCTTCAATCAGTGCACCGGGCTTTGAGGAGCCGGAGACGTTCGCACATCCGGACTGTAGGCTACTACGTGCGTTGGATTTATCTGCTGTTTGGCCCGGAGATGCTTTGTCTTGTATAGCGCCGTGCTGCGTGTGGAAGAAGGCAAAATTAAACCCACCACCGGTTAAAGAAGCCGTATTGACATGAAAATCGTGCAGAGGAAAAGAGATGCGTCCGTCGGGCCATCAAGGCCAATGTGGCCGTGGCACATATCATTTCTCAAGGGGCACACGGCCAAACAGAGGGGCAACGTGGCCCCTGTGAAATTTCTGCCCTGGTTAGATGTACGTAATTTCCCTTGTTTGCGGAAAATGTTTTTTTTCAAATGCTGACGTATCAATAAAACATCTACCTGTCTTGGCTATCATTTCAAATGAGAAATTCCCTGGCATTCTTTTTGTCATACACTAATTATCATGTGATTACGTCTCAAGGGTTTTCCCAAAAAGAATTGAACATCAGCAGAGAGTCGGAACAGAAGAGTTACAAATCCTCACTTTCAAGGCTCCTTACTGTAATTCTCAGGCAGCTGCAGTCAAATGCAGTGACCCAACATCTCGAGAGGGATTTGAGACAACAGCTTTGTAGCCTCTGTCATTGTGTTGCGCTGAAGTCGTCCACAGCCTGAAAGTCTGACCAAACTGGGCTCGGACCTCAGCTCAATCAAAGAAAAGTTTGCTATTAATGAGAGAAGACATGAAAGCTCAGCCACACATTGAAAAGAGTCTTTTCATCTCGCCGGGCACAATGGAGAAATTTGAAAAGAGCAAAGTGCGCTTTAAGCGGCAACGCAGCGCATTAAGCTCTTGTCTTTTGACAGGCCCACACCTAGAAAGAAGCAATATTCTTCTCTATGGAAAATGTACTTCATGAGTAATGGGGAGGGGAACCTTTGTGTTGCTTCTACCTGCTTCTTGCGTGAGAGAGCTTTGAGATCAAGGTGGAGAGTCACACTCATCAGAATGCTTTGAAAAGAGTTCATATGATTAGCTTAAACGGTGATTTATGCATAAATTTGGTCGATTGTCAAATTATGGTAAAAATATGGTGGTTTTGTTGATTGCAAACTTGCAAGTTACACAACAAGTTAAACAGGTTAAATTGAAGTGCGTCACATGCTTGCAGTTACACAATTCAACATGTCCAAAAAATAGTAGGAAGAAGCAAAGCTTATTTAATCCTTTTCCCGTGTCACAGCAGTTAGATTGTTTGCTTTCTCTGTTCTATGTTTACAAAAGTAAAAGGATAAATAAGTGTAACCGTAATGCTAATAGATGGCTTATTCAGTATAAAAGAATATATACATCAGTAAATAAAATCAACAAAGGAGTAAAGTTGACTTAGGTATTAGACTAGTGCAAAATATGTAACGTACAAGAATGAAGCATAAATAGTAAGTAGTTAAGTATTACTATCATAAACATTGTTAAATAAACAGGTAAATACAGAGAATTCTATAAATAAAGCTGCACAATCATATGGAGCTAAATTAAGGCCAATGGTTTTGTACTTGAAAAAACAAACATTAGAATTAAAAAATAAGGGTTTGATGTTGAATTTTTAAAAATACATCAGTGTATTCAAAATAAAAATAAGTGCATACTTCATTTTAAGGTTGAATATACTAGGTCTGTGGTTCTCAAACATTTTTCAGCAAGTACCACCTCACAAAACACTTGGCTCTATGAGTTTCACCATAATGACCAACATTAAAATACAATAACATAGTAGGCATACGTATTCATTAAAACAAGGAAGATAATTTATTTAACAAGTTGATTTTATATTTTTGGCTGCTGTAATGTTACAAACATTTTGAACATTAATACTGTGTTTAGATTAATACGTAAAATAAAACACTGTACTTTAATCAAATGATTTTACCACAAGATGGAACCTGCATACCACTAATGGTACAGTACACCTACCGCAGTTTGAGAGTCACTGTATTAGATGATTATTATTTTTAGTAACTTCTTTATTTTTATATTTCACTTCCATATATATTGATATTTGAGTTTCTGTGTTTCCAGATTCAAATCTTAGTTTTTGAAGTTAAAATTTTTCCTTCAGTTTTAGCTCGTCCTTTTTCAGATAGGGGACGTCCCTTATCCTTTTTCCTAAGCTGTCTGTCACGGTGCCACACCCCTCTTAGTTGATGACACGCCCACAATGCTAAATTTGAGGCCAAAAGGCTAAATCTGACAAAAAAAAGAAAATTCTGGCAAAAAAGTAAAAAATAGGACTTGGATCTAAAAAAATGCCCACAAACCTAAATAATATATGAATGTAATAAACAATTAAATAATAAATAACAATAATAACTAATATATTTAGTTTTGTTTGTGTTTTCTTCAACCTGAAAAATAATTGTGTGCACCTATTTTTATTTTGAATACACTGATATATTATATTTTTCAAAATTCAACATTTTAACTAGATTTGTTTTAGTTTTAAATGTATTTTCTCAACTACAAAACCTTGGACCCAAACTTAGCTCCATATAATACACAACACTTGCGCAGCTTTATTTGTAATATAGTCTTTATTAATCTGTTTATTTATTTATTCAATTAACATATTATATATTCTGTACTTATTTTATATCGAACAATGTCAACTTTACTCCTTTATTGATTGATCAATATACTGATGCATTTATTCTTATTGGTTTATTGCTTTCCTCTTCATACTTTACGGATGTATTTTTCAAAATTCAACATCTGAACTTGATCTTTTGGGTTTCAAAGTATATTTTTAGCCCTAATTTAGCTCCATAGTAGGAGACAGATAGCCATGTATAATCAGTGTTAGGAAAATTACTCTAGGAAAGTAATTAGTTACAATGACTCTTTACTTTCTTAAAAAAGTAACTGAATTACAAACATAATTTTTCTTGAACAAATGTTATTAATTACTAGAGCAAGTAATTCATGCATAATTATTTTTTTTAAAACTTTCATTCAACTGGTGTTTGCATTTGATCGATGTTTCATGAGAGAAGAGTGCATGAGTGTGTGCCTTTAAAAAGGCAGTTTCATTGGCTGCTTTAGCTCAGCATTGGTAGTATGCAAACTGGAAGGAGATTGTGGACATTTTTTTTTGTACTAATAGTTATTAAAGCAGTTGAACATGCGTCAATGACTGTGTTTGTCCTTGTCCACAAACACGTTATTGTAGGATCATTATTGTTGATGATTGTCTCTTGATTGAATGTTTATTTTTCTCCCGTAGTAGAAGTATCGCAAGCGCACAGTCGCTGCCGCATCTACTACGGTAGAGCGACTTCCTGAAGTGGACTTGCTGGAATTCTAAAGTTCTTGTGTGCGCATCAAAAGTAGCGTGCCACGTTACATCAAACATATCGGTAATGATGTGGTAACATACACAAAAGTAATAACTAGATTACTTGTAACTAGAAAAACGGAGTTAGTAAAGTTATTATGTAACTCCGTTTTACAGAGCACTGTGTGTAATGCCTTAATTAAAAATACAATTCAGGATTGCTTAATATGTTAATGCGATATCATTAAAAAAAAGGTGCCTGATGGCCACTAAAATTAAACAAGTTTTTCTTTTGACTAAGCATGCTGACACAAATTTAGGTTATAATTTATTGTCAAAAAATGTATTTAGAAAAAAAAATCCTCTCTTTCTCCTTCACTTCAAAGTTGCCTGTTTGGTTTTATGAAGTGATATAAACTAAATGACGGTCTGCTGGAGCGGACAGATTACCCATGAGCCATTTCAGGTGGTCACGGGTCAGCGCAGGGACGAACCTGTCCCCCGACTCTGCTAACTAAGTGGGCCGGCACTATCCGCCCATCAGCCAGCCAGGCTGTCCACTGCTCAGACTCTGCTCATAAAACATAAGATGTCTCCTCGTTTGAGAGGCCTCCATTAACTCCTGAAGGCCGTTTACTGGAAGGTATTACAGTAAAGACTTCAACAAATATATCATCTCTCAGATATATTTGCACCAAAACAAGAGCCGCACCATACCATTTGATGTTATAAAGGAAGATAAGGCTCATTTTAATTGACGCCGTCAGAGTACATGTTTTATTAGAGTTGCATTGGTGTATGCACCAGACAGAAAACTATCATATAACTAATTACAATTTTATCAAGCAAAAAACATCTATTTTAGTAGTTTTCCTGCTGTGAAGGGTCAGCTTCATGCAGTTCAATTGAACAATGAGGACATATACTGCTTATTTTATTTTCTAATAGAAATAAGTATTGGTAGGTGAATACATTTGTTTACTTTCACAGAACATAACCATCATAATTTCATTAAAAAAGACTATATAAATGGAGATTCCACCAAATGCAGTAGCTTTCATGCTGTCAACAAGGATTCGGTCCCACAAAACAGGGTCTATGTGTGGTGACTAAAGCTTAAAAACAAAACAAAACACCAGTTTCTGCCTGGAAGGCTATTTGGTCACACAGGAAAAAAACTAAAAATAAAGCAATAATATAATGAAAAACATTTTTTTTGGAGAGATTTTTAAAACTTAAAAAAAAACTGTAAATAATTTAATTAAGTTAACATAAGGGTTATTCCACCAGATCAGTGGCATTTACTTTCAAAAGAAACTTACTGAACTGAACCCTTTTCCAACTCTAAATATGATAACATAAATCAAAGGATATGTACAAATTACACTTTGTAATTTACTTACTTACATATTTTAAATCAAAAAATATAACAAGACCACCCTAGCTTGCGTTACCATTAGTGGTTTAACAGAACGTATATATTTTCTAAAATGTCTAAATGTCTTTACTAATTACATTGAATACAAATCGCCCAAGGAATTTGTCTGGTGTTAACATTTGTCATGGGGGGCGCATGCACATATGCAAAACAGTCCAAGAGAAGCAACTAACAATTTGCAGTCATGTTGTTGTTATGATGGAATATACATTTAATGATAGCTAATGTTAGTAACTAAAAATGCTATCGTTAGCGGACCATGCACAAAGCTATGCATGGGCATAGTGCGCGTCATTACGCTGGAAGAGTGCGGAGTATAATTCTTTGAAAATACTTTGGAAAGTTAGCAACCTCTTAGCATCTCGGTAAAGCTTTAGGTTGCAAAAAATATATTTTAGGTAATTATACCATTCATTTATGAATTGTATTTCCTGTCGACGCAAACAGCAGTGATTCGGAGGAATGGCCCAGAAGTGAATATGATAATTTCTCAACAGTCGTCGCCCTACAACAAAGGTACACGTTTTTGCGCCTAAAATTCCAACTTTAGTCTTGTAAGATTATGAGTTTTATCAAAAGAAAATACCACTGAACTAATAATAATAATGGATTAGATTTATTTGACTCTTTTGAGTGACAGAACAAAAAGTAACGGTAGTGAGTTTTTCTTGCAGAGAATTAGCAAATGAGTGAAATATAGTCACGTGTCATATAAAGTTAAAGTTAAAGTACCAATGATTGTCTCACACACACACTAGGTGTAGGGATGATACTCGAAATCGGTTTTCCCGGTTGTTCGATAAGAAAAGAACCGAGTCCTCGGACTCGAATCCCTTTTTGAGAACCGGTGCCCGTTATCGAGACCTCTATAGTAAAGAAAAAGAGTTGCTTCTTTATTCGAATCCCTGGGACCAATCCCGTCCCGACCAGAAATGCCCCGTGAGACATCACAAGAAATGACGTCACGTAGCTCAGTCATTAGGCGCAGATAGGGAAAGCAGGAAAAACAATGGACCGGAAAAAGCGCTCCAAGGTGTAATAAAGTTCAAAACAAAAGGTATAATCCAATGAATAACTTTACTGAGAGATTTGAGCAGGGTACAGACACATGACGAACACTTTTACGACCAACCAGAAACATAGTAACCAGGCTAGCAACGCACCTCCTTTACGGCAGCTGTCGCAACGTTCTTAAAGCAACGGCAGCACATACATACATATATATACAACATATCTCCCTTTTTTAACTTTTGTTTTTCTTTCCTTGTAAACAAAACAAAATCACACTGTATATGTGTTGTCTGTCTAATTATAAATAATGCAGACGAGGCGTGTTGGCTGAGTTCTTGACGTTTGCTTTCACAGCGTGCTCATACCCTCATTCTTAGCTGCCGGTTGGCAACATGCATCAACACTTTTCGGGGCTACCGCGCATGCTCGTCACTCCCGCTGCATGCTGGGTAGTGTAGTTGTTATATTCCTAGCTCATAACATCACATCTTTCCCCCTATAAAGAAATAATGTTAACTCAATAAAGTGTATTTCTTTTTTTAGCTTTAAGTTTTCATTTTTTAGCATTGTAAGCACATTTGCAAACAACTTTTCTCTTCATAGAATTTTCTTTCAATAAAGAAATAAAGTGCAAAAATGTCAAAGCATCATAACAAACAGTTATGTCAAATAGCAGCAGAAGTGCACTTTTTGGAGAGCTGTATTATTTTCAGTTTTGTGCCCAAGGGACTGATTTTATTTAACGCTATATTATTATTTATACACCTATAGTGATCACAGAGACAAGTTGTTTTTGTGTTGCTGTATATATTTGTTTTACTTAAAAATCCCACTTAATATACTTTGGGTAACAACAGTTAATATTTATTTGTTTTATTTTATTTTTTAGGGGGGTAACAGTCAATATTTATTTATTTATTAGATTTTATTTTTTTCTTATATAATAAAAGTGAGCTTTTGTTAAACTAAATATTGTGTGTTTTTTTCTATATACAACAACCTATCTGGACTCGATAAGAGAATCAATAAGGAATCGGTTCGATAAAAGGATTCGATAATAGGCTCGAACTCGATAATTTCTTATCAAACATCATCCCTAACTAGGTGTGGTGAAATTATCCTCTGCATTTGACCCATCACCCTTGATCACCCCCTGGGAGGTGATCAAGGGTGATGGGTCTATATGACATGTTGACAATAACACATTACAGTGATTCAACAAAGAAATATTTTCAAAATAAACTATTTAAGTAACAGGACTATGTGGGGATTTTCACCATCTCCAGTGAGAGTTAAACTATTGTTTAATATAAAGAAAAATAAAAGAGTATTAACTTACTTTTTGCCTTCCCATGGCCTGCAGGTTTTTGAATGATGCAAATCATGATTTATGGAACATAAATTTTTCAGAGATTAGGGTAACAAAACTGAGTAACCCTAAATTAGATTTTTTCTTTTCAGAAAAGTTTACTTCAAGTATAATTGGGATAAGAAGTAACACAAATCTATATATAAAAAAATACATATATATATATATATATATATATATATATATATATATATATATATGTATATATATATATATATATATATATATATATATATATATATATATATATATATATATATATATATATATATATATATATATATATATATATATATATATATATATATATATATATATATATATATATATTTTACATCCCTTTGGTTTTGTGTCACTGTCTTATGTTTACTTTGCATCTCTTATTGCTTTGTCCTGTACATTTTCTTTCGAGCCTGTCGAAGATGAATTTCTGTTTTGTACCAGACAATAAATATTAAAGTTGTTTACCATATTTTAAGGTAATGTCTAATTTTACAAATCGGGCACAGGCAACACATTTATTTTTCCAGTGTTGGAGTTAGTTTAAATAAATCTAAATGGTATTTATTAAAGCTGCAATTTATGTGCACAACACTTTGCTTGACAACGTCAAATCAAATTCAATAAAAAAAAATAATGGTTCAAAAATAACAAAATAGAAATGTATAAATAAATAACATACATTTTTATTCTTGGGGAGGCAAATGGCACCTATTCATTATAGTCCACATACTGTTGGCGCACATGTAGTGTGTATGTTTCTAACTGGGTAATGATATCTAAATATGGTTACTATTTAGCAATGCTCTCCACCTTCAATCAGCCCTGTGACACACAGACACACACACACACACACACACACACACACACACACACACACACACACACACACACACACACACACACACACACACACACACACACACACACACACACACACACACACACACACACACACACACACACACACACACACACACACACACACACACACACACCCAAGTCTGCTGGCCTGGACCACTTAGCGTGCATTCATTTTCCACAGAGAGCAGAAAGACAAAGGTGGTCCATGCACTCAGGTAATGGAGCCACTCAGGTGGAAGACCTCTGTGCTGCCGTCGTCATGCGTGAGCTGCAGTCAATGACAGACATACAGGCCAACACCTCGCTCCAAGCTATACACACGTATACCGACCTGGCAAAAGTCCCAATAACTATTCTATTCACTAAATGGTCTTCCTGCCTGTCTCTTTTATGAACACAGAGTGTCTCCGTGGCA
Organism: Entelurus aequoreus; assembly: GCF_033978785.1. Taxonomy (NCBI): domain Eukaryota; kingdom Metazoa; phylum Chordata; class Actinopteri; order Syngnathiformes; family Syngnathidae; genus Entelurus; species Entelurus aequoreus. Next base: position 43,229,115 of record NC_084733.1, on the reverse strand, counting down.
GTGTTCAATTACCTGAGTCAATATGGTGCTATTGAACCTCAGCATATGAGTCAAAACATAAAGTGTGGATGAGAAGGGATGACAGGAGAATATTGCACTGGTAATTTGCAGCCCTGCAGGAAGTAAACAAAGAGGTGGTATATGAGGGTAATATGTTGTCAAGGAGGACAGCATCTGTGCTGTGTTGTTGCTTTGCTCTTGTTTGACATAAAAATGCTTTATGAATGAATACAATCTACAGTATATGCTGCAATCTTTCCTATGTGGGTGGCTTCTTATGAGACTATAGACCTGCGTGTTGCGTGTATGAGACAGCTGCCGCTTTTTGACACACACACACACACACACACACACACACACACACACACACACACACACACACACACACACACACACACACACACACACACACACACACACACACACACACACACACACACACACACACACACACACATTCTTGTATTCGTTACCTTCTTGAGACCTCCGAAAAATGCCTACCTCTAGTATTATAATAAAAGTCGGAATTTTATTCAACGCAAGTCAAAATTTGTGTTTGAACATTCGTGCAATATTTTGATAAAAGTTGGAATTTTACTCAATAACAGTCACAATTTTACAAGAAAAGCTTAAAATGTTGGCAATTTTATGAAAAGAGTCGTAATTTTACTCGACAAAAGTCACCATTTTATAAGAAAACTTTAACATTTTGGCAATATTATAATAATAATCTGAATTTTACTTGGCAAAAGTATGACAAAAGTCAGCTGTTCACCTGCCAGGTTTTTTCGGGGTAGGATAGGGAAGTCCTTTAGCTGCCGTCTTGTTTTATCATATATTGCTGCCTTTGCACATTAAATCAACAAAAAATCCTGACTTTGGAGCAATGTTCACAGACTGTAGTATTTGGCTCTCTATCAGATGCAATGGTTTTCTGTATTGGGACCATGATTTTGGTCCTAACTTGTTCACTGGTCCCTTTTATGTAAGGTACTTTTAATTGTTGATGTCTCAAGAAAACACACACACACACACATGCACACACACACACAAAACACACACACACACACACACACACACACACACACACACACACACACACACACACACACACACACACACACACACACACACACACACACACACACACACACACACACACGCACTCAGGTAGCAGCTGGGCAGGCTCACCTGTCATATTAATAAAACCAGACAATCCTTTCCATCAGCAACACAACAGCAGCAGCAACCAAAGCAGACAGAGGGACTGAACAAAAGAGAAGAGATGTGTGTGTGTGTGTGTGTGTGTGTGTGTGTGTGTGTGTGTGTGTGTGTGTGTGTGTGTGTGAGTGTGTGCGCGTGTGTGTCTGTGTGTGTATAGTAGAAAATGAAGAGGATGAGAGTAGGACTTACTCGCCTTAACATATTATTTACAGAAGCAATGCACTGCCAACTTTAATAAAGCATGCTGGTCATCGCCAATGAATAAATCAATTAAGCTTCAACACAAAAACACTTGTTTATTAAACAAAATATCATTTTTTATACAACTTAATACAGGAAAATTGCCACATTTTGCTTAAATAATAAAAAAAAATCCTTAGTTACTTCTTTTTTTGGTTTGCCACTTAATTTTTTGGAGCCATCACCACAAAACAATACAAGACATATCATTTTGTTAAGCTCATGCCTGGGCCTCATATAATATTAAACTTAATAATAGGATTAATTTAGCAAAAACAGTTATCATATAATCTTGTTTTCTTCAAAAACAATTTCACAAAACCCTGTGGACAGTTACATAAGTCACAACAGTTACAAAATTGCTGGAATTGGACTAATGCAACAGAAAAAATACGGTCTCGAATCACCAGACTTGGACGATGTTAATTCAGTTGTTTAATTTTGTAGAAAAAAAACAGGTAACAGACCTGACATTAACTATAGTCATTTCAAATGCCAACTTTCTGGTTTTAAATAATAAACCCACCAAAAATGCATCAGTCAAATAATTACAGGCTAATATTGACATGAAGCCACAGACAGCTGTACTCCTGAATGTCCCCAACACGGTGCAGTAATACACAAAAGCAGACAAAGGGTTCTTCAATTATCTACCTTTTAATTACTTTTCCATCGGGGTTAAATTTGAGATCAGTCTCTTTTACATACTTTATGAAACCACCCCATACTTTCTGAAACTTCACAGAACAACCATTAAATGTCTAACTAATTTTCTCCAGTTTGACAAAATACAGAATCAATCCAGCAGGTGTTGCAATTAGACACTGTTGCTATCCAATTTAACACAATGAATCTTCTAGCCAACAAAGTAGTAAATGCGACACAATTCTTTATGGATTTGCTAAGGGTAGATGAGCTACCCAAAATAATCCTCTTAGAGCAGGGGTGTCCAAACTTTTTGACTAGGGGGCCGCATCAGACTAAAAAAATGTGGTTGAGGGCCGAAAGCCGACTGCACGTAAAGTAACTATATACATATATATACATATATACAGTATATATATTCACACACATACATATACATATGTTCACACACATACCTATCTATCTATCTATCTATCTATCTATCTATCTATCTATCTATCTATCTATCTATCTATCTATCTATCTATCTATCTATCTATCTATCTATCTATCTATCTATCTATATATATACTGTATATATATATATATATATATATATATATATATATATATATATATACACACACACACACACACACACACATACATGCATACATATATATACATAAATATATACATGTATAAATATATATGTATATACTGTATATATGTGTGTATACATACATACATACACACATTATATTAATTGTAATATAATTGGATATTAATGGTATGCGAAAGTTTGACTTCTACCTTGTTTACTTCTGTGACAACCTCCTTAAAGTTTTGTAATCAATCAGAATTATCGAGCAGCTAAAATGCAGCAAACATGGATAAGTATGGAGAGTCTTAAGCATTTTCCCATCACGCTTTGTAATTAAAAAAAAAAATTATGGTGATAGGACGTTTTTTATAATATTCACAAAGTTCAGTGACCATGTGTGTTTACATTTTGTGTTGGTTGGATTTTTTTGCACCATGATTAGGGAAGGTTGTTTGCATTCGGTCATATGAATAGATGCTGCACATTCCAAACATAAAAAGTCTTTCACCAGGAAAAACTCATGTTGTCCACTAGATTGTGTCAAAACAGCAGCATTTAAAGTGTTATACTTTTAAAATGAATATAAGATTCCTTATTAAACTATTTTATGGAATAATACATAAACACCACACTAGAAATGCAAATGATGCATGTGTTCGGAAATAGACTTAAACATTTTAGATGAAAGAGACATATCATGGAATGATATTTGGAAAAATGCCAATAAGCGATTTAGAAACATTAAAAATAAGCTGACTCAATTTAAGATATTGAATAGATTGTATTTTACATCTTCCCAGCTGTTTAAAATTGCCGTAGTAGATAGCAAGTTATGTATGAAGTGTTGGGCAGCTGAGGGAACTCTTGTTCATTTATTGTGGGAATGTCAGAGAATAAAAGAGTTATAGTTGAAAACAACAAAAGAAGCAATCACATTCCTTAATACAAACATCCCAATGACACTGCAAACTTGTATTCTTGGGGATCTCCATCAATTTAGTAACGTGTCATCAAAGAGTAAAAATGCTTTTCTTTCAATATGCATAATAACAAAAAGGGTAATATTTAAAAAATGGATAGCTGTTGATAGTCCAACTCATACTGACTGGTACACACAAGCTATGGAGATGATATCAGTAGAACAAACTGCATTTAGTTTAGATAATAATGAGTCATATATTGGAATATGGGATCCATTATTTAAATTTGTTTTAACTATTAAATGAACCAAAATATGACTTATTATATCATTGTGGAAAATGTTGTACGCGGTGTGTTGTCGGGCTTATGGGATGTGATGCAAGTGTAAGCCACTGTGACACTATTGTTCATTTCAAATTTTTTTATTATTTTTTTTATTAATGTTTTTAATGATAATATCAATGAGGGTTTTTTAATCACTGCTATTTTGAAATTGTTACTAATATTGATGCTGTTGTCGATAATGTTCATTTTTGTTTCACTACATTTGGATTTGTGTGTCCTCATTGCTCTCAATTGCTCTGTTTATTGTTGTTCTTAGTGTTGCTGGGACGGGTTTGGTTTTGGAATTGGATTGCATTGTTGTGGTGTTGTGTATTGTTTTGTTGATTAATTAATAAATTCATAATTAAAAAAAAAAAAAAAAAAAAAAAAAACCTCATGACGTGTCACAGGCCAATATGAACTTGCAGGCGGGCCGGATTTGGTCCGCGGGCCGTACTTTGGACACCCATGTCTTAGAGGATTCGGTTCAATCTTTTCGCCAATTACCAAAGAAAAAGTTTAAACTTTTAGTCCAATAACTGCACAGGAATGGCCAAAGCCAAAACATACAGTATTTATTAAGTTATCTGGAGACTGTTGACACAGATATGTGGGCTTGTATTAAGCCTCAGGGAGTTGAATGCCCCTGCCTTACATAGTTCCGGGTCATCCTTGGGCAAGGTGTAGTACCCGAATTCCCCCCTCATCAGGGTTACGATACCCCCCATGAACTACACTAAAAGAGGATGCGTTACCCGGCCCGGAGGAAGCCCGGGGCCCTCCTCCGGAGCTAGGCCCGGAGGTAGGGCTCGTCAGCGAGCGCCTGGTGGCCGGGCTTGCCACGTAGCCCGGCCGGGCACAGCCCGAAGAAGCTACGTGGACACACCATCTTCTCTGCCACGTGGGCCCACCACCCGCGGTCGGAACCAGTGGGGTCGGGTGCGCTGGCAAGTGGATGGCAGTGAAAGTGGAGGCTCCGGACGGACCAATTCGGGGCAGCAGAGGCTGACTTTCGGGACGTGGAACGTCTCTACGCTGGTGGGGAAGGAGCCTGAGCTGGTGCGAGAGGTGGAGCGCTACCGGTTGGATCTGGTGGGGCTTACCTCTACGCATAGCAAGGGCTCTGAAACCACACTCCTGGACAAGGGATGGACCTTGTTCACTTCTGGAGTTTCTCAGGGTGTGAGGGCACAGGCGGGTGTGGGGATACTCACGAGTCCCCGGCTGAGTGCCTGTACGTTGGAGTTCACCCCAGTGGACAAGAGGGTCGCCTCCCTTCGCCTTAGGGTTGGAGGGGGGAAAACTCTGACTGTTGTTTGTGCATACGCACCAAACAGGAGTTCAGAGTATTCAGCCTTCTTGGATACCTTGCATGCGGTCCTGTATGGGGCGCCGGCAGGGGATTCCATAGTCTTGCTGGGGGACTTCAACGCGCACATGGGCAATGACAGTGATACTTGGACTGGCGTGATTGGGAGGAACGGTCTCCCTGATCTGAACCTGTGTGGTGGATTGTTATTGGATTTCTGTGCTAGTCACGGACTTGCGATAACAAACACCATGTTCAAGCATAAGGATGCTCATAGGTGTACCTGGTACCAGAGCACCCTAGGCCAAAGATCAATGATTGATTTTGTAATCGTATCAGCTGATCTGAGGCCGTATGTTTTGGACACTCGGGTGAAGAGAGGGGCTGAACTGTCAACGGATCACCATCTGGTGGTGAGTTGGGTTAGATGGCGGGGGAACCTCTGGACAGACCTGGCAAACCCAAGCGTGTAGTACGGGTGAACTGGGAACGTTTGGAGGAGTCCTCTGTCCGGAAGGACTGCAACTCCCACCTCCGGTGGGACTTCTCTGCCATCCCTGTGGAGGTTGGGGACATTGAACAGGAATGGGCAATGTTCAAAGCCTCTATTGCTAAAGCTGCAGCTGCGAGCTGTGGCCAGAAAGTCTTAGGTGCCTCAAGGGGCGGTAACCCTCGAACACCCTGGTGGACAGTGGTGGTCAGGGAAGCCGTCCGACTGAAGAAGGAGTCCTACCGGGGTATGTTATCCCAGGGGACTCCGGAGGCAGTTGCAAGGTACCGACGGGCCCGAAGGGCAGCGGCCGTGGCTGTGGACGAGGCTAAGCAGAGGGTGTGGGAGCAGTTCGGGGAATCCATGGAGAAGGACTATCGGGCGGCACCAAAGCTGTTCTGGAAGACCATACGGCACCTCAGGAGGGGGAAGCGGGGAACCATCCAAGCTGTGTACGGCAAGGATGGGACTTTGCTGACTTCAAGTGAGGAAGTCGTAGGGCGTTGGAAAGAGCACTTTGAGGAACTCCTGAACCCAAATACATCAGACACACCCTCCCTGATAGGAGCAGGGCCTGAAGATGATGGGGGATCGACGTCGATCTCTCGGAGTGAAGTCACTGAGGTAGTTAGACAACTCCACAGTGGCAAAGCTCCGGGGGTTGACGAGATCCGTCCAGAAATGCTGAAGGCTCTGGGTGTTGATGGGCTGTCTTGGTTGATACACCTTTTCAACATTGCGTGGAAGTCTGGGACAGTGCCGAGGGAGTGGCAGACTGGGGTGGTGGTTCCCCTTTTCAAAAAGGGGGACCAGAGGGTGTGTGCTAATTACAGGGGTATCACACTACTCAGCCTCCCTGGGAAAGTTTACGCCAAGGTACTAGAAAGGAGGGTCCGGCCGATAGTCGAACCTCAGATTCAAGAGGAGCAATGTGGATTCCGTCCTGGTCGTGGAACAACTGACCAACTCTTTACGCTTGCGGGAATCCTGGAGAGGGCCTGGGAGTATGCCTATCCAGTCTACATGTGTTTTGTGGATTTGGAGAAGGCATATGACCGCGTCCCTCGGGAGATCTTGTGGGAGGTGCTGAGGGAGTACGGAGTGAGGGGAACCCTGCTGAGGGCCATCCAATCTCTGTACAACCAAAGCGAGAGTTGTGTCCGGGTGCTTGGATGTAAGTCGGATCCGTTTCCAGTGGGGGTTGGTCTCCGCCAGGGCTGCGCTCTGTCACCTATCCTGTTTGTGATTTTCATGGACAGGATTTCTAGGCGGAGTCGTGGCCATGGCGGAGAGAGGGTATACGTCTCGGGGGGCTAAAGGTTGCATCACTGCTGTTGCAGATGATGTGGTCCTGATGGCACCTTCGGTTCGTGACCTTCAGCTCTCACTGGATCGGTTCGCAGCCGAGTGTTCAGCGGCTGGAATGAGGATCAGCATCTCCAAATCTGAGGCCATGGTTCTCAGCAGGAAACCGATGGTTTGTACAGTCCGGGTAGGGGACAGGACTCTGTCCCAGGTGGAGGAGTTTAAGTATCTCGGGGTCTTGTTCACGAGTGAGGGAAAGATGGAGAAGGAAATCAGCCGGAGAATCGGAGCAGCTGGGGCAGTATTGCAGTCTCTCTGCCGCACTGTTGTGACGAAACGGGAGCTGAGCCAGAAGGCAAAGCTCTCGGTCTACCGCGCTATCTACATTCCTACTCTCACCTATGGTCATGAAGTGTGGGTAATGACCGAAAGAATAAGATCGCGGATACAAGCGGCCGAAACGAGTTTCCTCAGAAGGGTGGCTGGCATCTCCCTTAGAGATAGGGTGAGAAGTGCAGTCACCCGAGAGAGACTCGGAGTAGAGCCGCTGCTCCTTCGCTTGGAAAGGAGCCAGCTTAGGTGGTTCGGGCATCTCGTGCGGATGCCTCACGAGCGTCTCCCTAGGGAGGTCCTCGTTGCACGTCCCACAGGGAGGAGGCCCCGCGGCAGGCCAAGGACCAGATGGGGGTATTACATCTCCTCTCTGGCCTGGGAACGCTTCGGGATTCCCCAGGAGGAAGTCGCAAATGTTGCTCTGGAGAGGGAAGTCTGGGGGTCTTTGCTGGAGCTGCTGTCCCCGCGACCCGATTCCGGATAAGCAGTTGAAGACGGATGGATGGATGGATGTTGACACAGATCACATAATACCGATATTCCATCATACATCTTAGCCAGTCAGACCTTGGTATTAGAAGTACAATGTATTAATGCTGGCATTGAATAAGGCTTTGTCCAGCACAAATAGAAGACTTATGAACTCTATTTAAAATCTCTGTCCAGCTCTCCTCAGATTCACTCCTAAGCCACCCTCCTAAAGTGACGTAATTGAACTCAGAGACTCAGGGTGTCTAAAAGTAATCGTATATTTTGACGTCTGGAATCCCTCATTTCTGAGGAAAATATGGAATCATTAAAAAACAAAAAAAGAAAACAACAACACTCTTTTAACACACCACTAGTACTTTGTTGCACCACCTCTGGTTTTTAAAACAGATTGCAGTCTCTGTGGCACGGACTTAATGAATAACAACAGTACGCTTCATCAATCATTCAACTTTCTCTGATTTCTGCTGTCAGATCAGTTTTGCAGGATGGAGTCTTGTCATGGACCATTTTCTTCAATTTTTGCCACATATTTTCAATTGAATTGAGATCTGAACTATTTGCAGGCCAGGATATTGACTTTATGTATCTTTTTAGAGGAAAGTTTTTACAGTTTTTGCTCCATGGCAAGATGCATTATCATCTTGAAAAATGATGTCATCATCCCCAATCATTCATTGATGGAATACAAAAATGTCAATATAAACTTGTGCATTTATTGAAGATATAATGACAGCCATCCCTCCAGTGCCATTACTTGACATGCAGCCCCATATAATCAATGACTGTGGACATGGGAAATGCTTTCTTCAGGCAGTTATCTTCAACAATCTCATTGTAACGATACTAAACAAAAGTTCCAGCATCATCATCGCCTTGCCCAATGTAGATTTGTGATTCATCCCTGAATATGAATTTCATCCAGTCATCCATAGTCCATGATTGCTTACCCTAAGCCTATTATAACCTTGTTTTTTTATGTTTGAATGTTAATGACATCCTTCTTTTAGCTTTCATGTTTTTTTAAATCTCATTTCCCTTAAGTGGTTTCCCTACAGTTTGGTCACCTACTCAGTGGCCTAGTGGTTAGAGTGTCCACCCTGAGATCGGTAGGTTGTGAGTTCAAACCCCGGCCGAGTCATACCAAAGACTATAAAAATGGGACCCATTACCTCCCTGCTTGGCACTCAGCATCAAGGGATGGAATTGGGGGTTAAATCACCAAAAATGATACCCAGGCGCGGCACCGCTGCTGCCCACTGCTCCCCTCACCTTCCAGGGGGTGAACAAGGGGATGGGTCAAATGCAGAGGACACATTTCACCACACCTAGTGTGTGTGTGACAATCATTGGTACTTTAACTTTAACTTTATATGATGACTCCAGTTTCTGCCCATTCATTTGTTTTCTGTTTTCAAGACATATTGCATATTGCACATTTTCTGTCTTAACGATTTGAGTGTATTTTGGGCTTCCAGGATGCTTGCTTTTAACAAACTTCCCATGTTGTTTGTACTTGGTCCAGATTTTAGACACAGCTGACAATCAATGTCTTCTGCAACATGGCGTGATGATTTAACTTTTTGAAGACGTTTAATAATCCTCTCCTCAACTGTAATTGCAATCTCTCGTATTGGAGCCATGATTCATGTCAATCCATCTGGTGCAAGAGAATACTCTTTTTTTAATTGCAGACTAATGAAGAGACTTAATCTGATGCAGGTATTAGCTTTGTAAATGCAAATTTACAAGGTGATTCCATAATTTATTTTCCAAGAATTGAGTGATTCCATAACTTTGTCACTCGGCTTGATATAAAAATTAAATTGACTATCTCAATGTATATTCTTGATTTCTTTTAGATTTTCTTAAAGCCAAAAATGTGTATTTTGAAATTATTATAGTTTTGTGTTATGTCTTTAATGTGCCTGTTTTTTGACAACATAAAATGACTGAATTAATGGAAATTTTAATCTGTATGACGTCCTAACTTTCTGCTCCTTCTAGGGCTTCTGGCACAGAACTAAGCCCCAAAGGAAGCAGCTTAGCATCAGAGAAAAGGTGAACTTCCTCATTGCTATGCTAAAAGAAGGTAGCTAAGCTACGTGCTGTCATTACAAGATTATTCAGAGGGCTGGTCTTGAACTGGGTAAGAAGCTACTTAAACAACAGGAAGCAATACGTGAAGCTTTTGGTGAGCACACATCTACAATGCTAAACATATCTTATGGTGTACCACTGGGATCAATACCGAGGCCAAAATGTATTCAATCTCCATATAAAGAACACTTGTAAAGTTACAAAAGACTTAACGTTAGTATTATTTGCAGACAATACAACTGCATTTTGTTCAGGAGAAAACACACAGGAGCTAATACATATAATAACAGAATAATAAATCAATTAGAGAGATACTTGAACAAAAACAGACTATCCTTAAACCTTAGTAAAACTTTTTTTTTTTTCTTTTTAATGTCCTGCCCAGCTTCTCGGGCAAATCATATAGCAGATGTAGATGCCCATATCGGCTGTTCAGATTTACTTTACAAAAGAGAAGCGTAGGATACTTCTCTTGTTGCCTTACTTGTATTTTGACTTTATTAAATGTATTTATATAATCATTTGGTGCAGCCGGGCCGGAGCAGGAGGGGATAGAAGGAGAGAAAAAGGAAGACAGAGGGGGGAATTGTGGGGACAAGAGGGGGATTAGACAGAGAGACAAAAACAACAACAGCAAACACAACAACAACAACAACAACAGAGCAACATCAGCAAATACGACATGTACAAATATGATGGTAAAAGTAATAGCAAATAAGCAGTTAGCGAAAATAAAAAAATAATACAGAAATGACAATGAGCATTATTACACTAAAAATGGAGCAATATGAATACCAATAGAAATAGTGCTATTGATAATAAACAATACCAATACTTTACCTTTATTATCAACAATACAATTGTTCAAATGCAACAATACATATACGTAATGATAACTTGAGATACGAAAGAATGCAGAAAAATGGAGGGGAAGAAAGAGAAGCAACCTACATTAACCTTGTAGATTGTTATAGTAACAATATGTTAAGCTTTGTCAGTGTGCCATGTGTTATACCCAGTTTACCCTAGGGCAACAACGTTAATATATGTTTGATGAAACGTGATTATGTGCATGAATGTATGTGTGCATATGTACCTGTACATGTACAGTATGTGTAAATGTGTGCTTGTACAGTGAATGTATATGTACAGTATGTGTATATGTGTGTACAGCGAATGTATATGTACAGTATGTGTATACAGTATGTGTGTTTGAACAGTGAATGTATATGTACAGTATGTGTATATGTGTGTTTGTACAGTGAATGTATATGTACAGTATATGTATGTGTGTGTTTGTACAGTGAATGTATATGTGTAGTATGTGTATGTGTGTGTCTGTACAGTGAGTGTATATGTACAATATGTTTATATGTATGTTTTTACAGTGAATGTATATGTACAGTATGTGTATACAGTATGTTTGTATAATGAATGTGCGTGTGGATGTACGAACGTTGAGTGTGTAAATATGTACTGTATTTATTTGCATATGTATGTGGGAGCGTAGGTACCTATGTATGTCTGTATGTATATAAGTAAAACTTAAATCATTCTATTTGGTAACAGTGGAAGAGAAAGTCAATCACAAATACAAATAGACATTAAAAGTGTAAGTGTTGGTGGGGGGGGGGGGGGGGGGGGTTGAGGTGGGCGGGGTTGGGGGTAGCGGGGGTGTTATTGTAGCCCGGAAGAGTTAGGGCTGCAAAGGCGTCTGGGTATTTGTTCTGTTGTGTTTATGTTGTGTTACGGTGCGGATGTTCTCCCGAAATGTGTTTGTCATTCTTGTTTGGTGTGGGTTCACAGTGTGGCGCATATTAGTAACAGTGTTAAAGTTTTTGATACGACCACCCTCAGTGTGACCTGTATGGCTGTTGTCAAGACTTGGTCTGTGGCGTGGTTTGTTCTCCCGTGGTGCAAAGGAATTGGACCAAACGTGGCGTGCAGGTGAGGACATGTTTAATATATTAACTCAAAAAAGGCTCAAAAGGGGATAAACAAAAAGCGCTCACAGCGGAGGGAAAAAAAACTTGACTATGAAAACAAAAGGCGCGCACAATGGCGGAAGTACAAAACTAGACTATGACAACAAAACACTAGCACAAAGGCAAAAAACTATGAACAATAACAAAACTTACTTGACATGACAAGAGGGGCAAAAGGAAGAGCAGCATGGATCATGAGGGTGAACAGAGTGATGTCGCCAGGCCGACTGCCTGGCAACAATGGCCTTAAATACTGGTGACATGATTAGTGAAAACGTGAGACAGGTGCGTGACATGAGGATGTGAAACAGGTGCGTGACAAGACAGGTGAAAACTAATGGGTGACCATGGAAACCAAACCAAACAAGGAAGTGCAACCAGGAACTAAAAAAAGAGCCCAAAACCCAAGCAAAACAAAAACATGATTAACACAGACATGACAGAGCCCCCCCCTTACGGACAGATCCCAGATGTCCCAACACAAAAAAATGAACAAGAGTCATGGGGGGGCGGGAGGGGGACATGGCGGTGGGTCGCCAGGCCAAGTGGCCCCGAATCCACCGAGGCATAGTCATGTGGCGGCGGCGAGTGGAACGCCGCCGCCACAGGCGAGGTGGGCGACCCGGGAAGGGCCACATCCGTGGCAGACGATGACGTGGGCGCACTTGGCGTGGCGGACGACCAGGCAGCGGCCATATCCGTGGCCGACGAGAAGACAGGTGCGGCGTCGTCGTCATGGCAGGCGTAGAAGCAGCAAATGAAGCAGGCGGCGAAGCTTGGCGTGGCGAAGCTTGTCGTGGCCATGGTTGGTCTTGGCATGGTTGGTCTTGGACTTGGTCTTGGCATGGTTGGTCTTGGACTTGGTATGGTTGGTCTTGGACTTGGTCTTGGACTTGGTCTCGGACTTGGCATGGTTGGTCTTGGACTTGGTCTTGGCATGGTTGGTCTTGGTCTTGGCATAGTTGGTCTTGGCATGGGTCTTGGCATGGGGGGTCTTGGACTTGGCATGGGGGGTCTTGGACTTGGCATGGGGGGTCTTGGACTTGGTCTTGGCATGGTGTGTCTTGGCATGGGGGGTCTTGGACTTGGTCTTGGCATGGTGTGTCTTGGTTTTGGCGTGGAGCTGCGACTGGCGGCACTGGGCGTCGTGGAGCTGCAACTGGCGGCACTTGGCGTCGTGGAGCTGCGACTGGCGGCACTTGGCGCCGTGGAGCTGCGACTGGCGGCACTTGGCGTCGTGGAGCTGCGACTGGCGGCACTGGGCGTCGTGGAGCTGCGACTGGCGGCACTGGGCGTTGTGGAGCTGCGACTGGCGGCACTGGGCGTCGTGGAGCTGCGACTGGCGGCACTGGGCGTTGTGGAGCTGCGACTGGCGGCACTGGGCGTCGTGGAGCTGCGACTGGCGGCACTGGGCGTCGTGGAGCTGCGACTGGCGGCGCCTGGCGTCGTGGAGCTGCGACTGGCGGCGCTTGGCGTCGTGGAGCTGCGACTGGCGGCGCTTGGCGTCATGGAGCTGCGACTGGTGGCGCTTGGCGAGGAGCTGCGACTGGTGGCACTTGGCGTGGTGGAGCTTGGCGTGGAGCTGGTGGAGGTGGCCTAGCTGGAGGCTGTGGCTTGGCAGGTCGAAAGACTGGTGGTGGCGGCCGTGCTGGTGGCTGTGGCTTGGCAGGTCGAAAGACAGGTGGTGGTGGCCGAGCTGGTGGCTGTGGCTTGGCGTGACGATGCTGAGCCACCCCACCTGAACAATTCCCAGCCCTAGTCCCCCCTCAAGGAGCGGATACCAGACGCGCGCCCTGCGGTCTGGAATCGTTTCTTTGGGTGGGTGGAGGGTGGTCAGAAGGGGGGCAGAATCCTCCCCTCCAAACTGTCCAAAAAGTCTTTCTTTCCCCCCCACCTGGGCTTTTGTGGGTGAAAAAAAAAAGTGTGACTTGGGCGTGGCTTCAGTCCTGGGGGGCGGGGCATGGAATTTGGGTGGCTTGGATTGAACCGGTAAAGAATTTGGAAAAAAAATCTCCAGGTCTGTGGAGTGCTCCTTGAGCTGCCAGGCTGGCTGACTTCCATTTCCGCCCGGAGGGGGAGGAGCCTGCAGGAGTGGTGCATCCCGTCCACTCGCGGAAGTCTTTCCTTGGCGACGTTTCCGGGGCGGGAGTGACGCGCCGATCGGCACCAGCTTGCCTCCGGGCCCCCACATCATCCCCCTGCGCTCCCTGGGGGAAAAGCGCAGTGTTTCCGCTTCCATAGCGTGCAGGACTTCCCACGCTCCCTCGTCCAATTTTGCGGGAGAACTCTTCTGCTGGCGACGTCTGTCAAGACTTGGTCTGTGGCGTGGTTTGTTCTCCCGTGGTGCAAAGGAATTGGACCAAACGTGGCGTGCAGGTGAGGACATGTTTAATATATTAACTCAAAAAAGGCTCAAAAGGGGATAAACAAAAAGCGCTCACAGCGGAGGGAAAAAAACTTGACTATGAAAACAAAAGGCGCGCACAAAGGCGGAAGTACAAAACTAGACTATGAAAACAAAACACTAGCACAAAGGCAAAAAACTATGAACAATAACAAAACTTACTTGACATGACAAGAGGGGCAAAAGGAAGAGCAGCATGGATCATGAGGGTGAACAGAGTGATGTCGCCAGGCCGACTGCCTGGCAACAATGGCCTTAAATACTGGTGACATGATTAGTGAAAACGTGAGACAGGTGCGTGACATGAGGATGTGAAACAGGTGCGTGACAAGACAGGTGAAAACTAATGGGTGACCATGGAAACCAAACCAAACAAGGAAGTGCAACCAGGAACTAAAAAAAAGAGCCCAAAACCCAAGCAAAACAAAAACATGATTAACACAGACATGACAGCTGTTGCTCAAGTATGTCTTGCAATCACTTGTGTGTGCCTGCAGAAGCCTCATACAATGTCTGGGCCGGCACGCTGTTTGTATGGAGAAAAAGACGGTGCGGTGACAGGTTTCAGAGGACACCAAAGGCAGTGCCATCACGGCACACCCTCAATATTGTCGGGAGCCACATACCACACCGTGATTGATAGATTCCTTCAGCTCCGCACGCAACGCTGTCAAGCGCCATTCATTTAAAACTGGCGGGCCGCACTAACATTAAACTTTCATATTAAGGTGGGTGCCGCAAAATAACGTCTCGCGGGCTGCAATTGGCCCGCGGGCCGCGTGTTTGAGACAGAGTACAGTGACACACTTATAGTAGGATTATGTATTATTGACTACTTCCTACTGCTTTTCAGACATGCTGAATTGTGTAACTGCAAACATGCGATGTACTCAATGTAACCTTGTTATGCACATTTGAAATGAAACCATTATCGTTAACAGTCAAACCTTGGTTTTTGTACTGCGCAATTTTCCCCAAAAATTTCAGCCAAAATATTCGTACACCATTTTAGTTAACATACAGTCACACATTGTGCGTGACACAATGTTTGTACGCACAATCAAATGGCCAAACAGAAAACCCATGAGTTGGTGACTGAGTCTCTGTGCTGCAAATTAGACCAAAGGGCCAAAGAAAGTTGCAAGTGTTAGTACTTTGATAAACAAGGTGAGAAACACTATTGATTGCGTGGCAGATTACGCCGTACTCCACCCTCACCGCTCGTCACCGTCTTCGCCAACAAGAATGTTCACTTATGCATTTCATTTGTCAATTATATCAATTTCACATTGTTTTATTTATGCATGTACATTTAATATCATCACTATATTATTCTACATCAAAATTTATCTATTTATCAATATTCTACGTCTGACTCCCAAACCGTTTATGCGATTGATCCCGTTCAAACGACAGAACGTTCAGCAAATGTGGGATCAATCATCAAACGTTCCCTAATATTATCGGTTTTACAGCTTGGACAGGCTCCAGCACACCTGCGACCCCAAGAGGGACAAGCAGTAGAAAATGGATGTATATGTGTGTGTGTGTGTACATATAACCAAAAAAGTGGTTTCATGAAGTCATGTATAGTTTTTAAAAAGATGCAGTCTTAGCCATTTACTAAAATAAAACATCAGGTTCATATAAACTGCTGAAGTTAGCACATCCAAAACCTATTTTCTGAGAAATACAAAAGAAAATACTGAACGTTGAACTTGCTGCTTTTTGCCGCCTTTCAGGTAACAATCCGCGGTTAAAGGCCTACTGAAACCCACTACTACCGACCACGCAGTCTGATAGTTTATATATCAATGATGAAATCTTAATATTGCAACACATGCCAATACGGCCGGGTTAACTTATAAAGTGCAATTTTATATTTCCCGGGAAATATCCGGCTGAAAACGTCTCTGTATGATGACGTTTGCGTGTGACATCACGGATTGTAGCAGACATTTTGGAACAGCACGGTGGCCAGCTTAAGTCGTCTGTTTTCATCGCAAAATTCCACAGTATTCTGGACATCTGTGTTGGCGAATCATTTGCAATTTGTTTAATGAACAATGAAGACAGCAAAGAAGAAAGCTGTAGGTGGGATCGGTGTATTAGCGGCTGGCTACAGCAACACAACGCCGTCCGCCGCCGTGCCGCTGTCCTCACCGGTGTCCTCACCGGTGTCTGGGTTGACTTCCTCCGTCTCCGGGCAGTCGACCGCACCGATGATCGTGGTGAAGTCCTCCGTTGCGCCGTCGATCGCTGGAACGCAGGTGAGCACGGGTGGTGATGAGCAGATGAGGGCTGGCGTAGGTGGAGAGCTAATGTTTTTAGCATAGCTCTGTCGAGGTCCCGTAGCTAAGTTAGCTTCAATGTCATCGTTAGCAACAGCATTGCTAGGCTTCGCCAGGCGGGACATCATTAACCGTGTGGTTACAGGTCCAGGGTTTAGTTCAGTGTCTCCTGAGAGTAGAAGTAATAGTAGTATTGTTGATCTTCGGTCTATCCTTCCAGTCAGGGGCATGTTTCTTCTGTTTCTATCCGCAGTTAAGCACGATGCTATCACGTTAGCTCCGAAGCTAAAGTGCTTCGCCGATGTATTGTCGTGGAGATAAAAGTCACTGTGAATGTCCATTTCGCGTTCTCGACTCTCATTTTCAAGAGGATATAGTATCCGAGGTGGTTTAAATACAAATCTGTGATCCACAATAGAAAAAGGAGAAAGTGTGGAATCCAATGAGCCCTTGTACCTAAGTTACGGTCAGAGCGAAAAAACATACATCCTGGCATCCTGCACTGCACTCTAATCCTTCACTCTCACTTTCCTCATCCACAAATCTTTCATCCTCGCTCAAATTAATGGGGTAATCGTCGCTTTCTCGGTCCGAATCGCTCTCGCTGCTGGTGGGAATGATTGTAAACAATGTGCAGATGTGAGGCGCTCCACAACCTGTGACGTCACGCTACTTCCGGTACAGGCAAGGCTTTTTTTTATCAGCGACCAAAAGTTGCGAACTTTATCGTCGATGTTCTCTACTAAATCCTTTCAGCAAAAATATGGCAATATCGCGAAATGATCAAGTATGACACATAGAATGGATCTGCTATCCCCGTTTAAATAAGAACATTTCATTTCACTAGGCCTTCAAGGTAAAAGCGCATGATTAATCTGCGTATATACATGATTAATGCAATATTTTTTGTTATTGATCACATTAACGTTATTTTTGACAGTTTTTAATTGTCTTATTTGTGAGCTTGTGTGTGTGTGGGCTTGTGTGAGTGTTTATTTGGGGGACTGCGTGACGTCCAAAAAGTACAAAAGTGAAGACCTGAGAGAGGACACTAACCTTGGGTGGCAGAAAATGACCAACCGGCATACTTGAAGCTGTATGAGAGAAGGGAGTCCACTAACAGGAGCACATGGATGCTCAGGTATGAGTTCCATTGACTGCAGCCACTGACAGCATCTCCATGGGTGGGATCTTCTGTGTTTACTTTTACTTGTGGACTCAGAGGACTCAATTAAAGCCCTCGTGTGTCATAACTGACAAGCACTAAACAATATGCTTGGATTGAAACCTGCTGCCAATATAAGGAATTTACTGATAGATTGCAGTGGCAAAAATTCAATTAGGGCGACAGCAACGAGACATTGTTGGTATCCGGGCAGCCTCTGAAGCAGCCGAGTGTGATTACGCTGATTACCTACATGGCTGAATTGACAAAACGTGTCCAAGGGGAGAAGTAGGAAATGCTTCATAAAGAAACTTTTGAGGCCGACTGACAGCGGCCTGTGAGTGAGCATCGATTTATGGATGAAGGCACAAAAAGGAAAGTTCCCAGTGTTCATTGGAGGCCAGTGAATCCAAAATGAACTCTTTTTATGAGGCTGACTTTGCCTCCGTGTTGGCGCGAGCACAAAGCCGCCAACAAAAGGGCGGCAGTAAAGGGGGAGTTGCGACAAGATAGCAGCACAAAGAGAGAATCAACTTTCATGTGGCTCAATGCAGGCAGGAGTCCGGCCCAGCTGTTTTAAATGGCGACACATTGACAGGAGGGCAGGCTATTTTTAATCGCGTGCACTTCGTCTTTCAGACGCGCTCACAAAACTCCCCTTTCATCGAGCCTCGTCGCTAACCTGCTGTGACCTGCATTCAAGGCTGCGTCAGGGTCGCCTGCACAATAGTAGCTGAGGAGAAAGGGGAGGGGTGAGAGGAAAGTCTGCTGCTGGATGTCCAGTCAAAAGATTATAATTCCCGTGCACCTCTGAAATGGATCGTTTGTACAGGAAACACATTTGGAGTCGTGCTACAGTTTGTTACATTTCAAGTAAAGAATGGCAGTAATGGCTCTGCAAACAGCCGCACAAAGAATGTACAAACACGACGGAAAACAAAGGGCTCCTATAACAGGGCTTGGGATCTCGATGAAAAATTCAAACAATATTAAATGGGGAGTGTCAACAGCAGACACACTTGTGCTGAGGGCCCTTCAAACAGACCGAGTAACTCAGCACACACATTACGCCGCCACAGTTCAGCCTCTTAGCGTAATGATGATGGCGGCTTTAACCAGGCCACAGCTTTTAAAACCCGCATGCAGAAAAGGAGTGGCTAGGAGACGCTCTGTCCGGGCATGTCATTTACCTGCAAGTCAACGTCACGGGTCACCTGGATTCTTTGTGACCCTTCCCTCCCTGGTGACCACTTCACCAGGAGTCGCTCCCCTGAAAGACGCAGATTAAGATATCAGTGGCCGGGGATTCCGAGCGTTCTACCGCACAACACGGTGCAGTAATTCCTCCTGACAGGGAAGCTTTAACGCCAGGCCTCATATTTTCACATCCATCAGTGATCCCTCATCCGAGGCAGCCGGAAAAAGAAACAACTCACATAAATATGCGGACCCCACGGGCCGCCAGGGGAACACGTGCATCAGGCAGGATAATAATGTGATGATTGATTTCCAATAATCAAACACGCGGGATGACATGCAAATTTAATTGAATCATGGTTAGGATGTGGAACATTTAATTGTATTTTGATGAAAAAAATAGGGCTGCCAAAAATAACGAGTCTACTCATGTGACTAATCACAAAAAATGAGCACATCAATCATGTACACATGCATATTAGTCACACAATCTATTTCAATTACACATGCTCCTTTACCTTAACTACGGATGGTTATCTGAGGTTAATTTAAATTTTGCAAGCGAGTAATAATCTGTGATTAATCATGATTAATCCAAATTCAAAAGTCTAATTAATATCCATCCATCCATTTTCTACCGCTTGTCCCTTTTTGAGGTTCTAACTAATATGTTAAAAAAATATATTTGGCAGTACTAAAAAGATGATTTATTATTAATTATTCAATTAATATCTGCTGCTGCCTTTTGGACATGCTATCATTGTTATTGAGCAGTTTTATACCAAAAGCCTTACAAAAGGGTACAAGCCAGGGCGGTCCAGTGCAGCCTGGTGATCATTTAAAAAGAATAAGAATACAATTACAAAAAAACCCCAAGAAAAACAACAAAAAGAGCAAACAGCTGTAATGTAATGCAAATAATTTGAAATGTGGATGCTGATAACATACAGCTGCCATGCAGGCCGTTTATTTCTTTAAAAAATGTATACATTGTATCGGTTTTAAAAGTCCTTTTAGTTTTCAGTCTGTGGAAAAACCCTGGACAAAGCATTTAGGGAAAAAACTATCATGGAAAACAAAATGTTCCTACCTATTTGTACCTGCTGTTGTTCATTTGGGATCTGCATTAGTCCCGGAAATTGAAACCAAATCTTGGAGTCATTGCGGGGTTATTTATTTTTAAATTTTTTATGTTTTTTTGATTATACATTTACATTTTTTTATTTTTTATTTATAAAACAATCTTGCCTTCCTATCTACTTCCTCCAAATGGTCCGTTTGGAATGTGGACAATTGGTCACCGATTGAGAACATCGTCAGCGCATTATCCATGTATAGTATAAATTAGAGATGTCCGATAATATCGGCCTGCCAATATTATCGGCCGATAAATGCTTTAAAATGTAATTTCGGAAATTATCGGTATCATTTTTTTTATTATCGGTATCGTTTTTGTTGTTGTTCTTTTTTTGTTTTTTTTTAAATTAAATCAACATAAAAAACACAAGATACACTTACAATTAGTACACCAACACAAAAAACCTCCCTCCCCTCATTCACACTCATTCCCACACAAAAGGGTTGTTTCTTTCTGTTATTAATATTCTGGTTCGTACATTATACATCAGTATATATCAATACAGTTTGCAAGGGAAACAGTCCGTAAGCACACATGATTGTGCGTGCTGCTGGTCCACTAATAGTAATAACCTTTAACAGTTAATTTTACTCAATTTCATTAATTACTAGTTTCTATGTAACTGTTTTTATATTGTTTTATTTTCTTTTTTATTTAAGAAAATGTTTTTAATTTGTTTATCTTATTTTATTTTATAATTTTTTTTTAAAAGGACCTTATCTTCACCATACCTGGTTGTCCAAATTAGGCATAATAATGTGTTAATTCCACGACTGTATATATCGGTATCGACTGATATCGGTATCGGTTGATATCGGTATCTGTAATTAAGAGTTGGACAATATCGGAATATCGGATATCGGCAAAAAAGCCATTATTGGACATCCCTAGTATAAATATACCCTGACTGCCATGCGAAGACCTCCATGAAGAATAAAAACAAAGGATCCAGATTTCCCTTGCCCGGACGCGGGTCACCGGGGCCCCCCTCTGGAGCCGGGCCCGGAGGTGGGGCACGATGGCGAGCGCCTGGTGGCCGGGCCTGCCCCCATGGGGCCTGCCGGGCACAGCCCGAAGAGGCAACATGGGTCCGCCCTCCAATGGGTTCACCACCCATAGCAGGGGCCATAGAGGTCGGGTGTAATGTGAGCTGGGCGGCAGCCGAAGGCAGGGCACTTGGCGGTCCGATCCTCGGCTACAGAAGCTAGCTCTTGAGACGTGGAACATCACCTCGCTGGGGGGGAAGGAGCCTGAGCTGGTGTGTGAGGCGGAGCAGTTCCGGCTAGATATAGTCGGACTCACTTCGACGCACAGCAAGGGCTCTGGAACCAGGTCTCTCGAGAGGGGCTGGACTCTCTTCCACTCTGCCGTTGCCAGCAGTGAGAGGCGACGGGCTGGGGTGGAAATTCTTGTTTCCCCCCGGCTCAAAGCCTGCACGTTGGAGTTCAACCCAGTGGATGAGAGGGTAGCTTCCCTTCGCCTTCGGGTGGGGGGACGGGTCCTGACTGTGGCTTGCGCTTACGCGCCAAACGGCAGCTCAGAGTACCCACCCTTTTTGGATTCACTCGAGGGAGTACTTGAGAGTGCTCCCCCGGGTGATTCCCTCGTTCTACTGGGGGACTTCAACGCTCATGTTGGCAACGACAGTGAAACCTGGAGAGGCGTGGTTGGGAAGAATGGCCGCACAGATCTGAACCCGAGTGGTGTTTTGTTATTGGACTTTTGTGCCCGTCACAGATTGTCCATAACGGACACCATGTTCAAACATAAGGGTTTCCATATGTACACTTGGCACCAGGACACCCTAGGCCGCAGTTCCATGATCGACTTTGTAGTTGTGTCATCGAATTTGCGGCCTCATGTTTTGGACACTCGGGTGAAGAGAGGGGCGGAGTTTTCTACCGATCACCACCTGGTGGTGAGTTGGCTGCGATGGTGGGGGAGGATGCCGGACAGACCTGGCAGGCCCAAATGCATTGTGAAGGTTTGCTGGGAACGTCTGGCAGAGTCTCCTGTCAGAGAGAGTTTCAATTCCCACCTCCGGAAGAACTTTGAGCATGTCACGAGGGAGGTGCTGGACTTTGAGTCCGAGTGGACTATGTTCCGCACCTCTATTGTCGAGGCGGCTGATTGGAGCTGTGGCCGCAAGGTAGTTGGTGCCTGTCATGGCGGTAATCCTAGAACCCGTTGGTGGACACCGGCGGTGAGGGATGCCGTCAAGCTGAAGAAGGAGTCCTATCGGGTTCTTTTGGCACATGGGACTCCTGAGGCAGCGGACAGATACCGACAGGCCAAGCGTGTGCGGCTTCAGCAGTCGCGGAGGCAAAAACTCGGACATGGAAGAAGTTCGGGGAAGCCATGGAAAACGACTTCCGGACAGCTTCGAAGCGATTCTGGACCACCATCCGCCGCCTCAGGAAGGAGAAGCCGTGCACTATCAACACCGTGTATGGTGAGGATGGTGTTCTGCTGACCTCGACTGCGGATGTTGTGGATCGGTGGAAGGAATACTTCGAAGACCTCCTCAATCCCACCAACACGTCTTCCTATGAGGAAGCAGTGCCTGGGGAATCTGTGGTGGGCTCTCCTATTTCTGGGGCTGAGGTTGCTGAGGTAGTTAATAAGCTCCTCGGTGGCAAGGCCCCAGGGGTAGATGAGTTCCGCCCGGAGTTCC
Source organism: Entelurus aequoreus (assembly GCF_033978785.1). Taxonomy (NCBI): domain Eukaryota; kingdom Metazoa; phylum Chordata; class Actinopteri; order Syngnathiformes; family Syngnathidae; genus Entelurus; species Entelurus aequoreus. The sequence goes on along the minus strand of NC_084733.1, from coordinate 43,206,298 downwards.
TTAAGGCTCTGGATGCTGTGGGGCTGTCTTGGTTGACAAGACTCTGCAGCATCGCATGGACATCGGGGATGGTACCTCTGGATTGGCAGACTGGGGTGGTGGTTCTTCTCTTTAAGGGGAACCGGAGGGTGTGTTCCAACTATCGTGGGATCACACTCCTCAGCCTTCCCGGTAAGGTCTATTCAGGTGTACTGGAGAGGAGGCTATGCCGGATAGTCGAACCTCGGATTCAGGAGGAACAGTGTGGTTTTTGTCCTGGTCGTGGAACTGTGGACCAGCTCTATACTCTCGGCAGGGTCCTTGAGGGTGCATGGGAGTTTGCCCAACCAGTCTACATGTGCTTTGTGGACTTGGAGAAGGCATTCGACCATGTCCCTCGGGAAGTCCTGTGGGGAGTGCTCAGAGAGTATCGGACTGTCTGATTGTGGCTCCCTGTACGATCAGTGTCAGAGCTTGGTCCGCATTGCCGGCAGTAAGTCGGACACGTTTCCAGTGAGGGTTGGACTACGCCAAGGCTGCCTTTGTCACCGATTCTGTTCATAACTTTTATGGACAGAATTTCTAGGCGCAGTCAAGGCGTTGAGGGGATCCTGTTTTGTGGCTGCAGGATTAGGTCTCTGCTTTTTGCAGATGATGTGGTCCTGATGGCTTCATCTGGCCAGGATCTTCAGCTCTCACTGGATCGGTTCGCAGCTGAGTGTGAAGTGACTGGGATGAGAATCAGCACCTCCAAGTCCGAGTCCATGGTTCTCGCCCGGAAAAGGGTGGAGTGCCATCTCCGGGTTGGGGAGGAGATCTTGCCCCAAGTGGAGGAGTTCAAGTACCTCGGAGTCTTTTTCACGAGTGAGGGAAGAGTGGATTGTGAGATCGACAAGCAGATCGGTGCGGCGTCTTCAGTAATGCGGACGCTGTATCGATCCGTTGTGGTGAAGAAGGAGCTGAGCCGGAAGGCAAAGCTCTCAATTTGTCGGCCGATCTACGTTGCCATCCTCACTTATGGTCATGAGCTTTGGGTTATGACCTAAAGGACAAGATCACGGGTACAAGCGGCCGAAATGAGTTTCCTCTGCCGGGTGGCGGGGCTCTCCCTTAGAGATAGGGTGAGAAGCTCTGCCATCCGGAGGGAACTCAAAGTAAAGCCGCTGCTCCTCCACATCGAGAGGAGCCAGATGAGGTGGTTCGGGCATCTGGTCAGGATGCCACCCGAACGCCTCCCTAGGGAGGTGTTTAGGGCACGTCCGACCGGTAGGAGGCCACGGGGAAGACCCAGGACACTTTGGGAAGACTATGTCTCCCGGCTGGCCTGGGAACGCCTCGGGATCCCTCGGGAAGAGCTGGACGAAGTGGCTGGGGAGAGGGAAGTCTGGGCTTCCCTGCTTAGGCTGCTGCCCCCGCGACCCGACCTTGAATAAGTGGAAGAAGATGGATGGATGGATAAAACAGGGTTATTATTTTTTTCCTGAAATCTGTAACTCTGACAAAGAAACAGACCAAAAAAAATGTCTG
>NC_084733.1:43122292-43199792 GCF_033978785.1 Entelurus aequoreus | reverse complement strand
CAAGCTGTAAAAAGCCACCTGCCTGGCCTCACCTCACCTGTCCTTGTGTTGTGTGAATAAAAACTCCCCACTTGCAACGTCTACTGTACAGACAAGCACACCCTCCAAATCCCCACTCCCCAAACCCCCCTCCCTGAAAAAAAAAGAAAAATGCCACTTTTGCAACAGACAGAAGTGAGGCTATAAAGAAGGAGAGTTGTTTTCTTTTCAGTGTCTCCCCTGGCTAAATCTGGGGTAAGCCCTCTAATCCTGCTTGGAGTGATGACTCACGACGGGTGTGGCCAATGTGTTCCCAAAGATATCCTTTTCACAGTCGGAATATCGGGAGGAATGTTGATGTTGGCTCTGGGAAACACGTTGTGTGCCATTTAATCATTTCGTTTACAGCTGCGCCCAGTGCTGCTTCTAGAAAGGAAGTATATTTCTCCATTAATTTGACATGTTTAAATGTGTGTAGGTGAGAATTGGGCGCACCTAATTGTTATTGCATGTGTGTTTTGCCTGGGAGAGAGTCAATGGGAATCAGGGTGGGGGTGGGTTGCTCCGTCTCCCACTTCCTAGTGTCTTAGTTGTAATGCATCCCTCCACTAACAGGGATCAAGGTATTAGGGATTCCGGTTATTTGTATTGATTTTATGTGCTGTCTTGCCGGCTTCGAGGATGCCCTCATATTTGTGGAAATTGCAAATTCCCCCTCGGAAATGTCACCAGCATTTAATCTCTTCTCGAGTGGTCAATATGGGGTCCGTCCACGTTTATTAAACAGAGACCAAGGACTACCTCGGTTACCATGACACCGCACGGCGTGGGATGAAAGTGGTCCAGATGAGAGGGTAACATGGGAGGGAGAAAGTCGAACATTAATATCTTTGGGTAGGATCTTTGTATCAGTAGTTATTAGATTGCACACGGCTGAGGAGCGCTGACTCTGGATTAAGTCGAGCACAGGTGGTGAATTAATGAAAATCAGAACACTTCTCAAAATGATTCAAATGAACAACATTCTAATTAGTTTTTGCATAAAAGGAGTCGTCATCGTTATTTCAAATTGCTTAATCCTTGCTTACAAGGAGTAAGCCGACCGAGGTCATCGTCGTTATTCCACGAGGAGTCTTCAGAGATGCGTCCGCCAACATTTGCATGCGATTTCCATCTTTGCTTTTCCATGTCACAGCAAATGTTCCTCTTTCTCCGCTATTTACGGCAACCGCCGGGTCACCCCCTCTGCCCCTCCCCCCACACCCCGCTCCCCGGCCCACGCCTCCGTCGTCCGCAATCAAATTTACTCTGGCTTGAGTACACGTTTAGTGGGGACCATTTGTTTGAGGCAAACACTTAGGGCCCTCGTATGTCATTGACCAGTGTCCACAAATATAATCCTATCAAGTTCAATCTTACCATGTCCTATGCTGTTGTTTTCCTAATGCAATAAATGGAAATGATCCCATCAGTCATGTCTTTGATAGACTCAGCTCCGGTTTTGTTAGTGCATTAGGAGGCTCCACTCCTTTTTGTTTGTTCCACTATGTTGATAATTTTGCGATTGTTTCACCGACACCTGATTGTTGACTTGCAGCCCGGTATATTTACAGTTCTACTCGAGGACGATCGGCGCTAACAAACATGAACCGGCGTGCGTGAGTGCCCCTTTCTTGCTCGCTTGTTGATAAAGCCCTGCTTCTTGCCGAAGCCCTCAGTTGACATGTACCTACAGAGAAAGCCTTAGCAAAACAAGCCGGACTCTTGTAAATATGCATTGCCCAACAGTGGCACACGCACTGTTGGCTTACACACTGCTAGCGGTGTTTTTCTTTTTACCTCCAAATTTGCTCGGAAAACTAATCATGGTCTGATAAAGCCCATGGTAAATATGGGAGAGATTGACACCCACATGTCAAAGTTTACATAGCCGGACCAAGTGTACATATAGGGCGAGAGAACCGTGGGGCCGAGCGGCGCGGGGCTGGCCTGACCTCGGTTAGTCTGCTCCAATGAAATAAACGCTTTGTGTGAGAAAAGGCACACAGGAGGAAGATTACGCCGTGAAGTTGTGTGAATATAAACTTTACGTTTTTGCCCTTGTGGGAATATTTGACATTCATAAAACTGATGACTGACTGCGTTTTGTCTTAGAATTAGTGCTGTCGAAAGGTTCATTTTCTAAATCAGATTAAACACACTTTTGAATTTTGGTTAATCGCAACTAATCACAGTTAATTACTTGATTGCGTCATTTAATTTGACTCAAAAAAAGACCTCAATATTTTGACAAAAGTGACATTTTATTGTTAGAATGTCATGCAAGAACATTGTTTTAATTGCAACGATTAATCTATTAAATTGATGAATTTGCCCGAAAAAACAATAACTTTGATTTATATTCTGTTACTATTCTGTTAATTACTTTTAATATCCACTTCCTTGTGGTCTGAATAATATGTATTGGATATGCTTTAGTGTACATTTTTGCATACATTTTGCTCCAAAGTCATATTCTTAACCCGTTTTTTTGAGTCTCTCTGCAAGATGTTAAATTGTGGAGGCGTTCCCAGATTGCAAAAGAAAGCACGGCCCAACCTCTCCAAAAGTGTGATAATTTATCATTTGAAAATGTACACTGTTAAAGTATACATCTTCCAGAAACGATCAAAAATAAACTTCATATACATTACACAGATTCACCCAGTCACAACATCAAGTACACCTGCACACCCTCCGATCGATTCAGATTCTGAATAAAAAATAAGTTTTTCCAGCATTTGTGTCACTACACGTCGCAGGTCAGTGTTATTATGCGCATGTCCGGATTAGATGGAAATAATACTTGATCTTACATTTTTATGTATTTTCTCATAGCGAGAAGCAGAGGCATACAAAACTGTGTGCAAGCTCACGCCAAAATGCATGAATTTTATGTCAGATTTGGTGCTGCGTCATTGTTCAACACGAGTATCCCACATTGTAAAAATAAATCAGAAAAGATTAAATACATCAAAAAGTAGCCCCCCTTTAATGTACAGTATCGAGCAAAAAATGATAAAATCCAGGCCGCATGGAGTACTTTAAATACACAGACATAATTTCCGCACAGCTGCTGCAATTGAGAACATGAAAGCGGTGTGTGCCGTGATCTGTGTGACAGCAAACAGTGGAGAGTTTTTTTTTCAAATATTCGAATAACGCACACATTTTAAAAGGGCAGTTTCAATGTTGATAATGTGCATATGATGAAATGCACTGTATGGCAAGCAGAAAAATCCTTGTTTATTTAAACAATTCTCCATAACATACGCTTTGAGGCTATAAAGTGTGCTTTATGCGATTAATTGATTATTCGAAAAAACTAACCGATAGATTAGTTGATTACTAACATATTTGTAGCCCTGCTTGTAATTTCCTGTAAATTATTTGCACAAAACTTGGTAACAGTTTTATCTAAAGTTCTTTCGGGGTGTATTTTGATATATAACAGTACTTGTCAGTTGTTTTCGCTTACCACACCCAGGAAGAAAAAAACATTTTGCGCCATCCCTCACTCTTCGCCGTAGCTATAAATACCATCATTTGTATATGAAATTGTTATAAGTGCACCTGTGCATAACATTGTATCTTTAATAACATTAAAGAAAACAACAAAAGACGAAATACGGATACATTTAAAAACCAAGAATAACTATCAAATCTTTTTTAGACACTAACAGAAAATATTTAAAGTGCATCTATTTTGCTGGATTTAAAAAAGTTAAAAAAAATAAAAAATAAAAAATTATTGTATCCTTATTTAAAAGAGCCATATGTAATAATTTCATGTCAAGTCATCCTTAAATGGCCCTGATATGTCAAAAGACAATAATAAATCATGTTCTTTTCGAGTACCTTTATAACTGATAACGATATTTTAGCCAGGATATGCTCATTTCAAAATCAGATTTACAGCCCCGAAATCTTGTTATTGTTTTCAGTTCGATGCCCCGCCCTCCACCGTTTGACCAATTGGAAAGTCTGTGAGTGTGTCACATCCAGGTTTCCAGTTACGCACCGCCATCTTCGTCGAGCTACTGCCACTGGTAAAATTACTAAACATGTCAGACCTTAGTAAATCTAAAAGGCGTCGTTCCGATTCTCAACTTAATCATGACAAAGCCAGGAACAAAACAATGATTTGTATCAGGGATGCCTTTGAAAGATGGAGACGATTGAAGGCGGAGAAGATTTTTTCATTTGACGCCAAACTTGCTAGTTTCCTCCTTGAAAGGTAAGTCAGGCATTTACGTTTTCTTATTACTTGTAATAAATGGAAATTGACATTTTGTATGTAAACTATATTGTCCAATACAGTCTATGATCTTGTCTAACAAAGCAAGTATGTTTGTGCAATGAATGCTTAGTGTGTGGTGCTCAGCTCCTAGTGTTATGCTTAGCATGCTCGCTCGGTCAATGACACATCAACATATAGGTATATAGACATATTTCATTCTCAATATCCTGAGGAAATGCGTTCCAACATTAGCACGGCTGATTGCGGTTTCTGAAACTGTATGTGCATCAGCTACATATGGGGTGGTATTTGCTTGGCACAATATAATGCATTACATGTAATGATTTGTGCATTGACATGGTAGTAGGCTATATGATTTATGCGTAACGTGGGTTGGCTCATAGAATTGCACTCTGCACTGAAAGATGGTGATGTGCGTACATGGAAGACAATGCAGTGTGTCAGTTTGGATGCAACATGGAGTTATGCTGAACAAAATGTGGCGGTCATTTTAGTGTTGGCCTTGGCTTGCCATCAAAGTAGGCATATGTGATATATAATATATTATTATGAATAATTATTTCTATGGTGGTCCATGCGGTCAAACTAGATATTTTAGCAGGGTAATGCCAACAATCTGTCCCGACTCCCGGCGAAAATATTGCTGCGTACCTTTACAAATACATTTGGCTAATCGACATCAGTTAGAGGTGGCATAATTACTTAGTAAACCATCTTGCAAGATGCATTAACAAGATTGCCATTTGAAGTTCTTAGGAGTAGGATTCGGATTCGGCTGCGTATCTGGCAACGTCTGTCATGGAGAGTGGGAGGCGACTACATAATTTTGACTGTGATTGCAGTACCATTTCTGGCCACATTACTACATATGTCTCCTTTAAACTACACATTTTTTTGACCTACTTGAACCAATTGATATTGAAAATTTGAATTAAATCAACTCAATAAAATAAAAAAAAAATCTAATTAGAATAGAATAGCATTTTTATTGTCATTGCACATAAAGAACATTTTAATTGTGGAATAGAGATGCGGAACCTGCCACGCAAGGCGCTAACCACGACCTATCAGGAGCAGTTAAGGTTGTCTTGCTCAAGGACACCTCGACATGAGCTCGGCAGGCCGCTATTGAACCATCAACCAAGACTGTGGGGCGGTATAGCTCGGTTGGTAGAGCGGCCGTGCCAGCAACTTGAGGGTTGCAGGTTCGATCCCCGCTTCCGCCATCCTAGTCACTGCCGTTGTGTCCTTGGGCAAGACACTTTACCCACCTGCTCCCAGTGCCACCCACACTGGTTTGAATGTAACTTAGATATTGGGTTTCACTATGTAAAGCGCTTTGAGTCACTTGAGAAAAAGCGCTATATAAATGTAATTCACTTCACTTCACTTCACTTCACTGTCACTCTACCCACTGAGCCATGCCGCCCCTAATGTGATAAGCAACATTAACACAGGCGCACGATGAATACAACACTTTGACCTACAGAACGAAAATTGATGCAACAATTTGTGCTGATCTATTTATTTTTTAAAACAGAGTAAGGAAGTTTTATAGTGCATATTTCTTTGAGGAAGGCAAATGTAAAGGTAAAGGAACATACACGTCTGCAGTTTTGAATATTTATTGCGGCGGACGGCAGGGGTTAATAATAGGACCAATATTGTTCAATGACATTTGTGATGTTACAAAGCAAATAAAGTTAGTATTATTTGCAGATGTTACAGCCACATTTTGTTTAGGAGAGAACACAGAAGTGAATACAAATGATAACAGAATACATTAATACATTGAAAGTATGGCTTGACAAAAACAGACAATTCTTGAATCTTAAAAAAACTAAAATGATGCTATTGAAAAAATGGAAAGACAGTTAAATAAATGACATAGACATTGACAGGGTAAAATAAACCAATTTCTTGGGGAAAATAATAACCGATAAATTGAACTGGTCATCTCATCTAAAAATATACAACTTAAGGTAGCTAGAAACACCTCAATAATAAATAAAGCAAAATATGTCTGGGACCAAAAATCATATTTTCTACTGTTACCTAGTGCTACAATATCTGAGTTATTGTGTAGAAATATGGAGAAATACCCACATACGCTACATTTACTAACCGTGGTACAAAAAGGTCATTAAATACATAATGTTGGTTATAGAGAACATTCAAAACCTTAATTTATTGAATCACCGTGGCCCTGGAACAAGCAGTAGAAAATGGAAGATGAATAGAAAATATTGAATTTAAAATATTTGGTGCAATAGTAAACAGCTACATTTATGCACAAAGCAAGCTACAATCTGCTACTCAAAAATGTATTATACATGAGAAATGCAGTCATTTTTTTGTGATTAATCACATGCAATAACGCGTTAACTTCGACAGCCCTACTGAATACCATACTTTTCTACATTTGAATGATGTCTTCTTTCTCGCCAGTGGCTGTCAGCCATCCGATTGCTTGATAATCCACAGCAAAGACAGTGCAGCTAACAGAAAAGGTTAACCCTTGACTGATGTGTCTGATGTTAATCTACAGATCAATTAGGGAGAGGCGCACTGGGTCAAGCTACAGATATTGCAATGGCTATTAGTTGGCCTGTCTGCCATTATTACACAGTCACATGCTCAAACATTGCAGGGCTTGGTATGCTAGGCACAGATGCTGAGGGTAAACAGACAGGCCTACAAGGCTTGCACAAAATATTGATCTGACACCAGGTGGGAACCTTAATATCAGCCATTCCTTCTTGTGTCTCTGTATTCTTATGTGTGCATAGGACCAAGTACCAAAAGACGTTCCTACAAATTCAATGTCATAAATCAGTACGTCATGTGAAATTTAATTTAAAAAACAAGAAATTAATAGTGAACATATTTATCCCCCGCATTTTTTGTTTAGAATTAAGTGACTCCATTTGACTCTTTCCAACAGTTTTGTTTTTTCCGATAAAAACAATCCTCCCAAATTGTTGTTATTGTTACTAAAATATTTACTCATGTATAACATATTGAAAACCTAATCATATTTTAAAATGCTGATATAGTCTACCGTTATGTAAACATCTACCATCTCTTGAATTATACTAATCTGCATTATTCAAGCATCATACTGCAATACCAAAACAATAATATTATAGCATATCCTCCTGAGAACCATGCGTCCTCTGCAGTGGACATTTTGATTTATTTTGTCAGAGTCGAAAAATCGCTCTCTTATGCAAAACACAAATGTTCATTTCAGAGGATGCTGGCTCAGAGAAGGTTACTCCTAATTATTGTTTGGTTTTAAATGACGTCACTTCCGGCTCACGTCTTGCTCATTTAATATGCGTGGTGGGCAAGCCAGCGTCTGTTGTTAATGTGTAATACAGCAGGCGGCATTTAGCCTTTCTCGAAAAAAAATGCCCTGCGCTTGTGTTGTTTTCGGCTGTACAAACGTTCAAATCGCGAAAAGGATAAACATTTCTTCAGAGTTCCTGTAGAGGGAATCAAGAAGGGCGGAAGAGTGCGAGATTTATAAAAAAACAACGACAAAAAAAGGAGCGCACACTCCAGTTTAAGGGCGCAGAGTCGAAGAATGCACAAGTTTGCAGTGATCACATTGTGTGATATACTTCAAATGTTTAGTATTTCCCATTTAAGTATTATCTTGATAGTATTTGTACTTCTTAAAACACATTTTTGCTACGAGTGTTTGTGAGCAAAACCTAAAAGAGTTAAGCTTTAAAGGCAGCAATGACAAATGAAACTTTCAGCACATAAAGTTGACATCTATAGTTATATTTTGATAAAAACAGGGAATACAGCGTGCGCAACAGAAACAATAAACATGGCGGTAGACGCGAAGTTAAATCATCCAATACAACATTTCCCAAGCAAAAACAATAAATATTTATCCTGGAGAATGTGCTATATAAATAAAGTGGATTGGATTGGATTGGATTGGAGAGTCTTGATACCAATTTCCTTAACCCAGTCGCACACAAAGAAGTTGTAGATGTTTTCCAAGTTTGTATCTGTTTTTTTTCATGTATAGAATCATGTCTGCAGTGGGAACTCCACCGACGAATAATCCTTTATTGCTTGACAAATCTTTATTTGATCATGTATAGGGATCCATTCCATTGCATCGTTTGATTTTTTTGCTCGTATTTGCTTTTTGCAGGAAGATCTAGGCCCCTTGTATACACAGAGAGTTTGCTGCTTGCTGCACAATAGCAATCTTGGCTTGGTTGACCACCACCAATAAGTTGCGTGTTGGAATACAAGCAATACTCTAAACTCACCAGCCACAATAGACCTGCAAAGTCCTATAAGAGAGATGAACAAAATATTTTGCCTTTACAAATATTAAAATGCTAATTTTAGGTGAAGACAGAGGGCCTGATTTACTAAAGGTTTGCGTGTACTAAAACACGTGCAAACTTGATAGCTCACGCAGAGCTGATCTACTAAACGTGTGCAAAGTGGATTGCGTCTGTTAAGCGAGCAGAATAGGTCGTGCAATCCATTTTGGGCCTCTGTCTTCATTAATACGCAACATATATGCTGATTATCAAAACGCCACAATACTGAGAAGAGAAAATGCAAATATACACTACCGTTCAAAAGTTTGGGGTCACCCAAACAATTTTGTGGAATAGCCTTCATTTCTAAGAACAAGAATAGACTGTCGAGTTTCAGATGAAAGTTCTCTTTTTCTGGCCATTTTGAGCGTTTAATTGACCCCACAAATGTGATGCTCCAGAAACTCAATCTGCTCAAAGGAAGGTCAGTTTTGTAGCTTCTGTAACGAGCTAAACTGTTTTCAGATGTGTGAACATGATTGCACAATGGTTTTCTAATCATCAATTAGCCTTCTGAGGCAATGAGCAAACACATTGTACCATTAGAACACTGGAGTGATAGTTGCTGGAAATGGGCCTCTTTACACCTATGTAGATATTGCACCAAAAACCAGACATTTGCAGCTAGAATAGTCATTTACCACATTAGCAATGTATAGAGTGTATTCCTTTAAAGTTAAGACTAGTTTAAAGTTATCTTCATTGAAAAGTACAGTGCTTTTCCTTCAAAAATAAGGACATTTCAATGTGACCCCAAACTTTTGAACGGTAGTGTAACTATTTAGCACAAGCAACGTGATTTATCAACACTCGTCACCATTTTGCGAGCACTATTTTGCGTTTTTATTTAGCACGTGTCAGAAGGACATGCAAACTGACAGTTCCACACACGGCTGCAGGATCGGTGCCCGCGCTGCACAGACGATGGACAGAGAATCTTCAGCCCTACATGTGTGTTAACATTTTGGACAGTAAGAAGTAAAAAAAAAATTATAAATATTATCAAATCAAATCAAATCAAATCAACTTTATTTATAAAGCACATTTAAAATTTACCACAGGGGTAGCCAGAGTGCTGTACAATTGGCAGGTTAAAAGATAATACGAGTACCGAGCAAACACAACACAACAAAAACAGAACACGATAAAAAATAAATAAATAAAATAAATAAAACACAAAAAACAGGTTCACAGCAGGTGTATTATGGGGCGCCATTGCAGGATGGATATCACTCAGTGTAAAAAGCCATGGAATAAAAGTGTGTTTTTAAGAGAGATTTAAAAACAGGAAGAGAGGAGGCTTGTCTAACACTCAGAGGTAGGTCGTTCCAGAGCTTGGGAGCAGCAGCGGCGAAAGCTCTGTCACCTCTAAGCTTCAGCCTTGTGTCAGGGACCATTAGTAGCAGCTGATCGGCTGATCTCAGGGATCGGGTGGGGCAGTAAGGCTGAAGGAGGTCGGAGAGATATGTTGGCGCAAGGTTGTTTAGACATTTAAAAACAAATAAAAGGAGTTTAAAGTTGATTCTGTAACGCACAGGGAGCCAGTGAAGATGGCGGCGCTTCACGGCAGCAGCTTCTTGCGAGCGCTCCTGGAAGTGTTGACCGATTAGGCAAAAACACCCGTCAATTCAGTCAATTTCATGGCTGGCTCACAGCGTGTTCACTCCGTGATCACTTACGACCGACTTGCGATTCTGGATGTGGAGAGATCGGGCCATTTTGGGCTGAAAGATGCGTGTACGGTGGACCTTCTCGCTAGCTTTGGAATTCTTCGCAAGCTACATCCAGCAGTGGCCTTTGAAGCAGCAGCGTCCACTACCAGCGGAGACCGTCAACGAAAGAGACGTAAGCGGTGCGCTCGGAAGCAGGGTGTCGGGCGGGGCTAACAACAAAGCTAAAGGCGTTGTTGTTAGCGGGGCTAACGAAAAAGCTAAATGCTAATCCACAAAGAAGCGCTAATAAGGAGTCTGTTAAGCTAGAACTAGCCAGCGCCAGACTGGATAATCCCTGCACACATAGCAATTCTCTTAGAATAATATACAACTCACATAATGTTTTTTCTGCGTCAGAGGTGGACATGCATTTTACTGAGGTGGCAAACAATCTAAAAATTCCTGTCATATCAATTACTAGATATGGTCGAAATTATTTAAAGTGCACTACGCATAATAAACGTAACATTATTAATATTGCTACTACGGATAATTTCAACAAAAACTCCTCAAAACAGCCCACTACCTATAATATGGGCTTTTTAAACATAAGGTCATTGTCTTCCAAAACGTTATTAGTTAATGAAGTCATTAGTTAATGAAGTCATTAGAGACAACAATCTTGATGTTGTTGGTCTAGCCGAGACCTGGCTCAAACCAGACGAATTTTTTGCGCTGGGTGAGGCGTCTCCTCCTGGCTATACGGGAACGCATATTGCCCGTCCCATTAAAAGGGGTGGGGGTGTTGCACTAATATACAACAAAAACTTTAGCCTTACCTCGGACCTAAATAATAAATATAACTCGTTTGAGGTGCTTACTGTGAGGTTTGTCACACCGCTGCCTCTGCACCTGGCTGTCATCTACCGCCCCCCAGGGCCCTATTCGGACTTTATCAATGAATTTTCAGAGTTCGTTGCTGATCAAGTGACGCACGCCGACAATATAATCATAATGGGAGACTTTAACATCCATATGAATACCCCATCGGACCCTCCATGCGTGGCGCTCCAGACTATAATTGATAGCTGTGGTCTTGCACAAATAATAAATGAACCCACGCATCGCAATGGTAATACGATAGATCTAGTGCTTGTCAGGGGTGTCACCACCTCCAAAGTTACGATACTCCCGTACACTAAAGTAATGTCCGATCGTTACCTTATAAAATTCGAAGTTCTGACTCATTGTCAACAAACTAATAATAATAATAATAACTACTATAGCAGCCGCAACATTAATGCTGCCACAACGACGACTCTTACTGACCTACTGCCTTCGGTAATGGCACCATTCCCAAATTATGTGGGCTCTATTGATAACCTCACTAACAGCTTTAACGACGCCCTGCGCGACACCATTGATAGTGTAGCACCGCTAAAGCTAAAAAGGGCCCTTAGAAGGCGTACCCCATGGTTTACAGAAGAAACTAAAGCCCATAAATTATCATGTAGAAAGCTGGAACGCAAATGGCGTGCGACTAAACTTGAGGTTTTCCATCAAGCATGGTGTGATAGTTTAATAACTTATAAACGCATGCTTACCACAGCTAAAGCTAAATATTACTCAAATCTCATCCACCTCAACAAAAATGATCCTAAATTTTTGTTTAGTACAGTAGCACCGCTAACCCAACAAGGGACTCCTCCCAGTAGCTCCACCCACTCAGCAGATGACTTTATGAATTTCTTTAATAAGAAAATTGAAGTCATTAGAAAAGAGATTAAAGACAATGCATCTCAGCTACAACTGGGTTCTATTAACACAGATACGACTGTATATACGACGGACACTGCCCTCCAAAATAGTTTCTCCCTCTTTGATGAAATAACATTGGAGGAATTGTTAAAATGTGTAAATGGGACAAAACAAACAACATGTTTACTTGACCCAATTCCTGGGAAACTTATCAAGGAGCTTTTTGTTTTATTAGGTCCATCAGTGTTAAATATTATAAACTTATCACTTTCCTCTGGTACTGTTCCCCTAGCATTCAAAAAAGCGGTTATTCATCCTCTACTCAAAAGACCTAACCTCGATCCTGACCTCATGGTAAACTACCGGCCGGTGTCCCACCTTCCGTTCATCTCGAAAATCCTCGAAAAAATTGTCGCACAGCAGCTAAATGAACACTTAGCGTCTAACAATCTCTGTGAACCTTTTCAATCCGGGTTCAGGGCAAATCACTCTACGGAGACAGCCCTCGCAAAAATGAATAATGATATATTGCTAACGATGGATTCTGATGCGTCATCTATGTTGCTGCTTCTTGATCTTAGCGCCGCTTTCGATACTGTTGATCATAATATTTTATTAGAGCGTATCAAAACGCGTATTGGGATGTCAGACTTAGCCTTGTCTTGGTTTAACTCTTATCTTACTGACAGGATGCATTGTCCCATAACAATGTGACCTCGGACTATGTTAAGGTAACATGCGGAGTTCCCCAGGGTTCGGTTCTTGGCCCTGCACTCTTTAGTATTTACATGCTGCCGCTAGGTGACATCATACGCAAATACGGTGTTAGCTTTCACTGTTATGCTGATGACACCCAACTCTACATGCCCCTAAAGCTGACCAACACGTCGGATTGTAGTCAGCTGGAGGCGTGTCTTAATGAAATTAAACAATGGATGTCCGCTAACTTTTTGCAACTCAACGCTAAGAAAACGGAAATGCTGATTATCGGTCCTGCTCAACACCGACATCTATTTAATAATACCACCTTAACATTTGACAACCAAACAATTAAACAAGGCGACTCGGTAAAGAATCTAGGTATTATCTTCGACCCAACTCTCTCGTTTGAGTGACACATTAAGAGTGTTACTAAAACGGCCTTCTTTCATCTCCGTAATATCGCTAAAATTCGTCCCATTTTGTCCACAAACGATGCTGAGATCATTATCCATGCGTTCGTTACATCTCGTCTCGATTACTGTAACGTTTTATTTTCGGGCCTCCCTATGTCTAGCATTAAAAGATTACAGATGGTACAAAATGCGGCTGCTAGACAAACAAGAAAGTTTGATCATATTACGCCTATACTGGCTCACTTGCACTGGCTTCCTGTGCACCTAAGATGTGACTTTAAGGTTTTACTACTTACGTATAAAATACTACACGGTCAAGCTCCTGCCTATCTTACCGATTGTATTGTACCATATGTCCCGGCAAGAAATCTGCGTTCAAAGAACTCCGGCTTATTAGTGATTCCCAGAGCCCAAAAAAAGTCTGCGGGCTATAGAGCGTTTTCTATTCGGGCTCCAATATTATGGAATGCCCTCCCGGTAAAAGTTAGAGATGCTACCTCAGTAGAAGCATTTAAAGGCCTACTGAAACCCACTACTACCGACCACGCAGTCTGATAGTTTATATATCAATGATGAAATCTTAACATTATAACACATACCAATACGGCCGGGTTAACTTATAAAGTGACATTTTAAATTTGCCGCTAAACTTCCGGTTCGAAACGCCTCTGAGGATGACGTATGCGCGTAACGTAGACCGGCGAACACGGGTATGCCTTCCACATTGAAGCCAATACGAAAAAGCTCTGTTTTCATTTAATAATTTCACAGTATTCTGGACATCTGTGTTCGTGAATCTGTTTCAATCATGTTCATTGCATTATGAAGAAGGAAGCTGAGCAAGCAAAGAAGAAAGTTGTCGGTGCGAAATGGACGTATTTTTCGAACGTAGTCAGCCACAACAGTACACAGCCGGCGCTTCTTTGTTTACATTCCCGAAAGATGCAGTCAAGATGGAAGAACTCGGATAACAGAGACTCTAACCAGGAGGACATTTGACTTGGATACACAGACGCCTGTAGAGAACTGGGACAACACAGACTCTTACCAGGATTACTTTGATTTGGATGACAAAGACGCAGACGTGCTACTGTGAGTATGCAGCTTTGGCTTTTTTTTGCGTATGTACGTAACTTTTTTAAAATATATAAGCTTTATGAACCTTGGGTTAGGTGAACGGTCTTTTGGGCTGAGTGATTGTGTGTGTTGATCATGTGTTTGAATTGTATTGGCGTGTTCTATGGAGCTAGGAGCTAGCAGAGGAGCTAGGAGCTAGCATAACACGTACCGTACCGTACGTGCGCGTCACGTACGTAACTTTTTAAAAATATATAAGCTTTATGAACCTTGGGTTAGGTGAACGGTCTTTTGGGCTGAGTGATTGTGTGTGTTGATCAGGTGTTTGAATTGTATTGGCGTGTTCTATGGAGCTAGGAGCTAGCAGAGGAGCTAGGAGCTAGCATAACAAACACGCAGGTGTTATTATGCAGGATTCATTTGTGGCATATTAAATATAAGCCTGGTTGTGTTGTGGCTAATGGAGTATATATATGTCTTGTGTTTATTTACTGTTGTAGTCATTCACAGCTGAATATCAGGTACCGTGAGTATGCAGCCTTGGCTGCTAAACATTCGATAACTTGACCGTATGTGCGCGTCACGTACGTAACTTTTTAAAAATATATAAGCTTTATGAACCTTGGGTTAGGTAAACGGTCTTTTGGGCTGAGTGATTGTGTGTGTTGATCAGGTGTTTGAATTGTATTGGCGTGTTCTATGGAGCTAGGAGCTAGCAGAGGAGCTAGGAGCTAGCATAACAAACACGCAGGTGTTTTTATGCAGGATTAATTTGTGGCATATTAAATATAAGCCTGGTTGTGTTGTGGCTAATAGAGTATATATATGTCTTGTGTTTATTTACTGTTGTAGTCATTCCCAGCTGAATATCAGGTCACCCCCGGCTCTCACAGCATCTTCCCTATCTGAATAGCTTCAACTCCCCACTAGTCCTTCACTTGCACTTTACTCATCCACAAATCTTTCATCCTCGCTCAAATTAATGGGGAAATTGTCGCTTTCTCGGTCCGAATCTCTATCACTTCATGCGGCCATCATTGTAAACAATAGGGAACTTTGCGTACATGTTCAACTGACTACGTCACGCTACTTCCGGTAGGTGCAAGCCTTTTTTTTATCAGATACCAAAAGTTGCAATCTTTATCGTCGTTGTCCTATACTAAATCCTTTCAGCAAAAATATGGCAATATCGCAAAATGATCAAGTATGACACATAGAATAGATCTGCTATCCCCGTTTAAATAAAAAAAATTCATTTCAGTAGGCCTTTAAGTCTCATCTTAAAACTCATTTGTATACTCTAGCCTTTAAATAGACTCCCTTTTTAGACCAGTTGATCTGCCGTTTCTTTTCTTTTCTTTTCTACTCTGCTCCGGGGTGGACCGCTAGCCTGTTCATCGGATGGGGACATCTCTACGCTGCTGACCCGTCTCCGCTCGGGATGGTTCCTGCTGGCCCCACTATGGACAGGACTTTCGCTGATGTGTTGGACTTTCAAAATATTATGTCAGACCCACTCGACATCCATTGCTTTCGGTCTCCCCTAGAGGGGGGAGGGTTACCCACATATGCGGTCCTCTCCAAGGTTTCTCATAGTCATTCACATTGACGTCCCACTGGGGTGAGTTTTCCTTGCCCGTATGTGGGCTCTGTACCGAGGATGTCGTTGTGGCTTGTACAGCCCTTTGAGACACTTGTGATCAAGGGCTATATAAATAAACATTGATTGATTGATTAATATTGGGGTGATGTGCTCACGTCTGCGGGTCTGTGTTAGCAGACGAGCAGCAGAGTTCTGTACGAGCTGCAGGCGGGCGAGGGAGGCCTGGCTATTGCCTACATACAGGGCATTGCAGTAGTCTAAACGATTCGAGATAAAGGCGTGGATTAATTTCTCGAGATCATGTCCTGATAGAAGCGGTTTCACTTTTGCTATTTGGCGTAATTGATAAAAGCTTTCTTGAACGACGCTGCTGATTTGTTTTTTATTTGTTGTTTATCTATTCAGCAACAACATTTTATAATTTTACAGCTGGTAAAAGACTTACAGGGCTGATTAAAACAAATTCAATTGATGCGTTTTAGTGTCGTTCAGTGTTCACCTGCTCAGTGGCCTAGTGGTTAGAGTGTCCGCCCTGAGATCGGTAGGGCGTGAGTTCAAACCCCGGCCGGGTCATACCAAAGACTATAAAAATGGGACCCATTACCTCCCTGCTTGGCACTCAGCATCAAATGTTGTAATTGGGGGTTAAATCATCAAAAATGATTCCCGGGCACGGCCACTGCTGCTGCTCACTGCTCCCCTCACCTCACAGGGGCTGAGGGTGATGGGTCAAAGGATAATCTCACCACACCTAGTGTGTGTTTGTGACAATCATTGGCACTTTAACTTGAACTTTATATAGTATAGTTTTTTTTTCACATAGACTATGTTATTGAAATATTTCTTATGTGAAAAATCTGCACTTTTTTGCATCTTTTGAGAACCCGCACAAATAGACTCAGGAACAGTTTCTACCCACGGGCCATAACTGCACTAAACGCAGCTAAATTGTAAAAAAAACAAAAACTTCCTCACGTGCAACATGAGGAAACCACCGGTCAATCACGATCCGGGACTGTGCAATCAGCGATTACATGCCAACTGGACAATATTTATCATATTTATTCACACAATTAATCCACAATAAAAAGCCTGCACAGCATAGGAGGTAGGAAATGCTGACTCCCAACCCCTTAGCAGCACACTGGGATTCAGCATTACTCCTCTCTAGTCACTTTATACTTTTTACTGTCTCGTTTTCTTTTACATTGCCTCTTAGAGTGGTCTTAGGCCACACTGTATATTGAATATTGTGTATATTGTGTTGTTTTTGTATATTGTGTGGTTTCTTCTTTTTAAAAAAATGCAAAGCACCTCAGGGAAGCAATCTAAATTTCGTTGGACCTGTACCTGTACATGCACAATGACAATAAAGATCATTCATTCATTCATTCATTCATTCATTAAGTGCGCCCACTCTCCAATCTTCAGCTGTAAAAAAAAAAAAAAATTTGTCACTGTTGATGGACTGCATGACTCCTTCTAAAATGCCCATAAAAAGTGGTGCATGTCTCCTGCATGTTTGAAAACATAGCAAAACGGCGCAGGTAGGAGCATGATAACATGAATGTTTCCGTGGTGATGCCTTGTATAGTACACGCAAAATCCTCATTTAAATAAGGCGGTCTGCACCACTTTTCAATTGCACGCAACACGGCCACTAATAGTACACGCTATTTTATAGATTACACATGCTGTTTTTCACGTGGTATTTGGATCTTAGTAAATCAGGCCCAGAGAATATTCTTTTTAAAAGCGTCAAATTATTGCGTAAATTACGAATAATTAATGAGTTACATTTAGCGTGTTATGGGCCTTATGTTTTGCATGTATTAAAATATGTGCACACTTAATAACGCAGGCAAAGCTGATCTACTACAGTAATGCACAGAGGACTGCATTTCTTAAATAAGCAAAATAGCAAGCACAATCCATTTAGTGTGTCTGGCTTTCTGTAAATGCAGAATATATGCTCATTAGGATGTGCAAAATACTGGGAGGAGGAGATGCAAATATCATCATTTAGCACTTGCAATGTGATTTATCAAGGCTGAAACTGTTTTGCAACTATATCTATCACATTAGGAACGGATGCGCAAACTGGCACAATTACACACAACAGGCTGTGATGAAGTTAAAAAAAATTAAAGTACCCATGATTGTCACACACACACTAGGTGCTGCAAAATTATTCTCTGCATTTGACCCATCACCCTTGATCACCCCCTGGGAGGTGAGGGGAGCAGTGAGCAGCAGCGGTGGCTGCGCCCAGGAATCATTTTTGGTGATTTAACCCCCAATTCCAACCCTTGATGCTGAGTGTCAAGCAGGGAGGTAATGGGTCCCATTTTTATAGTCTTTGGTATGACTCGGCCGGGGTTTGAACTCAGGAGGCAAAGACAGAGAGAATCCTTGTGTGTTTCAACATACTTGGACTGTCAGAAAAGAAATATAAATATTAGACATATTACCCATTCAGCAATCGCATTCTATAATTTTATAGCTGCTGGATGACTTAAGGATGCTAATTTTAACAAATCAAATTAATTCGCTTTAGTGTACAGTATGTTGGCGTTTTTTCATATAGGAAATATATTAAAATAGTATATCTTGCAATATGCATTTTTTTGCCTACGGATCATTGTAGACACACAACAACAGTGCAGTGCCTCCCAGAGCGCAGCTTCAGCGGGCTAAAAGTAGGTTATGCACTTCAATATGGCCTACAAAAGGTGGTATTGATCCCCGCTTCCGCCATCCTAGTCACTGCCGTTGTGTCCTTGGGCAAGACACTTTACCCACCTGTTCCCAGTGCCACCCACACTGGTTTAAATGTAACTTACATATTAGGTTTTACAATGTACAGCGCTTTGAGTCACTTGAGAAAAAGCGCTATATAAATATAATTCACTTCACTTCACTTCACTATTTTATATTTGTGTGCTGCATGTCCAGAACATGACAGAAGGCCACAGGTTAGACCGTATGAGGGAAAAGACTGTCTTCAGGGTGACAGTCGCTAAACATAAAAAACTTCTTTAAATAGTGCAGTCTGCACCACGTTTGCACTTGTTATCGATTGTACATACAACACATCTACTAACAATTATAATTACTTGTTTGCATATTTAGCAAAACACACAGATACTAAAAACATGTCTTTGTAAAAACACAGTACAGTTTTTACGCAAGTGAAATACTGTACATAACCAAAATAATCGACCAATCCTCTATTGGATATAATATACGTGGGTATTTCCCGCCATAATATTTCAAGCCTGTAGGCGTTAGTCCCCTCACAGAATGCCAGACAAAGAGGGAAACACTTGCATCAGGCTTCTTTTGTTGCATTAAGCTGCATATGAAAGAGTTGTTGGCCAGAAAAGATGGATTGCAATTTTCCATTACTTCATTCAAAGCTTCCCATTCACTTGCAGTGAATGCGCAGTGAGGCTCGACACAAGGGTACCTTGCCTATCAAGGGCGTGGAAATCCTCTATTCTTGCTGCGATCTCACAAATATTGAGGCGATCATTTGGTCCACGCTGGGTAAAATGTCAACAGGAGTAACCCATTTAAGAAGCGGTTCAGGTGATAAGCATGGCGTCACTATGAAAACATGCAAGTGCTCTAAATAGCTGAGATAGATTCATTCTTTTTATGAAATTTACATTTCAGCAAAGGGATGTTGGGTCACATATTTCCCCCTGTGCTCCACATTGTCCAAATATCAATGATGGGTAATCCGACATTCCTCACTCCAGAAATCTGGGGATAATCCCAGCAGGAGGTGGGAAGCATATTCATGTCTAATTATGTTTCTGTATCGCGCTACTCAGGCCTTTCTTGCATTCAAGGCCCAGGGATCAATCGCGCAGAGCTTCTTGGCCAAACAGAATTGACAAGATGGACACAATGTAAAGCTTGTCCATGCCACCGTTCAATTAGGCTTGCTCACAAGGAGGAGCGATTATTCCAAAATTAGCGATTATTTCCTTAGGTAAACAGGACGTGTCATCAGCGTGCACTTTGTTGTCAGTACACCTCCAAAACAGACAGAAAAAAATGGAGCTGCTAACCCCCCCCCCCCTCCCTTCACATTGCAGAACCCTGCGGCTCAGCACAACCCTCCCTGATAAAGTGGTATTTCCCGCATACAAAGGAGGCATCGGGCTTAATCCTCAACCTACCCACACCCCCTTCTTTCTTCCCAGCAAGGGAGCACAATGAGCACGGACCTTGTCTTCATCCAAAGGTGGGCTATCACAGCAGTCTGGTAATACATGCTGATCAAAGCCTATTCAATGCTAATCAGAACAACAGATCAGCATTATGATCTAATTAGGGACACCCCATGTGCTGCTGGGAGGGAATGCCAGGGCATTGTTGGCGCTACAGAGGGATGACATTAAAATAGTGGGGCAGAACAATAGCTTGGCTGTAATGCCATGCTATAATCCTAGCTCAAACCTGTACTGGAAAACTAATAAACAGTGAGAATTTCAATGACAATATACGTCAACTTCTTTCTCCACGCTTTGAACCGTGTGCTCTATACAACGCTGCGGCTAATTTATGGACTTTTCTCAGGTTTATGAACTTCACACACCACCAATAAATTTTGTCTAGTCCCAGCAGACCAAAGACATTTCCAAACGGCTCACCAATGAAATTGTTCACATTGTAGTGGACAAATTATGAATTTCGTTTTGTCAAATGTTCTGACTTTTATGGATACTCATGTTGAACAATGCCAACCTTTCAAGTCATAAGATTCATGCATTTTGGCGTGAGTGTGCATGCATGCAGTTTTGGATGCCTCTACTTCAGCTATGAGAAAACACAATTTACACCAAAGCATATCCCATACATTTTATCTGGACCACAGGAAAGTGTTTTAAATGTAGATTAAAATAAACATAGGTCCCCTTTAAAACAAACGCACTCACACAATCATTCAGTCAACCATTTAGCCCGTTATGGACTCACCCTCGTCATGGAGAAGATGACGAAATGCACACGACGCAGCCCCACAGCCGAAGATGATCGGCCCTGCCGTCAAAAAAGGAAACAGCCGCAGTACGAAACGAAAATGCTCCACCACTAGCGAGCCAAAAAAGGCTGCGGTAGGACAATGAGGATGAAGACAGTGCTCAATGACTTGTCCGCAAGGCTTCACTGTAAAAAAATGCCAGGATTTTACAGGATTTAAAATGACTTTTTTCACAGTGAAATACTGTAATCAGGCTTGACTGTAACTTTATAACAAATTAGATGGGGGGGGGTATAGCTCGGTTGGTAGAGTGGCCGTGCAAGCAACTTGAGGGTTGCAGGTTCGATCCCAGCTTCTGCCATCCTATTCACTGCTGTTGTGTCCTTGGGCAAGACACTTTACCCACCTGCTCCCAGTGCCACCCACACTGGTTTAAATGTGACTTAGATATTGGGTTTCACTATGTAAAGCGTTTTGAGTCACTAGAGAAAAGAGCTATATAAATATAATTCACTTTACTTCACTAGTTGATTTGCACCCACCTGACTTTTATGCATTTTATACTTGTTTTGAAAAGCTTTAATTATATTGTTTTAATTGAGTCTGCTTTTAACCCTGCTGGAGCACTTTGAGATTTGTACGCGAATGTAAAGCATGTTATAAATAAAATGCCGAATTATTGTTATTATTATTATCATTATTTATATAACAAATGACGGTAAAAAATAACAATATCCTTTTTTTCACAGGAATGTACTTTTATTTCACAATAAAATACAGTAATCATAGCCCTCTGTAATATAACAACAAATTGCTGCAAAATCAAACTGATTCGTCTCTAAAGAGGTTCCGTAGACTATGTTGCACACTCTTGTACAGCAGGTGGCGGTATGATGTTAAACTGAGAGAGTAATTAATTATAAAATTACAGCATATAGTTGTAATTTTTTTAAATGGATTATTACAGTTACAATTGGGAAGTTAAAGCATTTAATTATTGCAATTAAAAGTACAATCACAACGCTGCATTTACCGTAAATTACTGTAAATGTTACTGTGAAAGTACATTTCTTTTTAGCCAGTAATTTGCTGTGAATTCAGGATGAACATTTTTACAGTGTATTGTGTGTCGTGTTACAGCCTTTTGTTTAATTTGTGAATGAACGCAAGCATAAATATGTCATGTTTCAATGTGCACTTTCTGGGAAAAAAACCCACCTTCGTAACTCGTGTACATATTGCTTTTTTTTGTTGTTGTTTTTTTTTCATGTCATGTGCGGCCAATAAATGAAAAAAATAAATACAAATGTAAAATTAAGCGGGTGCGGCTTATATTTGGTGCGCTCTACAGTCCGGAAATTACGGTAAATACATTCTTTTTGTGCATGTGACACAGGGGTGCAAACATGCACAGCTTGACATTTCCTGCACATGTCCCTCAGTTTTTTTTGCACTCCAGTGGCAGCCAGATGCCATTTCTGACATGAAGGATGATGAAGAGGTTGAAGGTCAGCTGTGGTTGAGCACTGTCTCACAGCATGAAATGACGCTCTTTGATTCCTTCACTTGGCACTGAGACGTTCGCTGACTCTGCTGGATATGTATTGTTTTGGTGGACCCCGCCACTCAGAGTATGCCCAATTAAGCATGAGCTATTAACAAATCTTTAAATCAATTACCCACTTGCCTTTCGGAAGGGGTTGTTCCCCTTTGGGAGGCACATCAGTCACGCCTTGTCTGCACGGTTATCCCCTGCAACTCCAGAAATCTGGGTGGCCGCGGGTTCTTTGAAAGCAGCACAATACATTTGGCTAATTCAGTAGATAGATGGCTAAGTCTGCTGTAACAAGGCTCCTGGGAGGGGCTAATCCTATCAAAATGGACTCCCTTTATGAAAACAATAATAGCAGGCACACACTAAAGACATGAGGTATTTGTGCATGGAATGCAAGGTGAGCAGAAATCAAAAGTGTGACATTAATAATAAAAAAATAAAAAAAGGTTTGTGTGGTGAGCAACATCCCTTCCACCTGGACCTAAAACAACACAGTAATTTTTTGGATTGAGCACTGTTTAGATACTCCTTAGCTACCAAAATAAAGGCCAGATGTGCAGGCAGGAGTGTCATGTGGCTACACGCAAGACACAACGAAAGGCGGCCGTGTCGACAGCCATCGCTTTGCAAACTGACTTTCCCTTTCAGGCTGCGTACAAAGAAAGGTTTAACCCTTTAGTTGGGACAAAATGTACCAGGATTGCACTGTGTTGAACTTGGCAGATCATCAGTAAGGTGTGCCGTGTTGTGCGCGCATAAAAAACATTCACAATTGATGGAACTAATTAACAAAAGGGGTTCCTTAATAAATGTTGAACTCATGATGTGTATTATTATTTATGAATAATTATACATACATTATGTGTTTTTTTTATTTTTCAAATAAACTGTGCAAACTCACTATTTGGCAAAGTAAAGGGGAAGGAAAAAGAGGAAAATGTGGGCTTGTGTTACTGTATGCTTTGGTCTCATTTGTGGCGCGATTCCTTGCGTCACCTAGAAATATTGTATAAATGAACTGTAAAATCAAATGTAAAATACATTTTTTTATTAAACAAAGTGTGCTGTACATTGATGTCATTTCAGAATTGATATAAATACAATTTAAGTGCTTAGGTCAAACTACCTTCAACAGTAAAAAAATAGCATTCATCGTTTGTCCCTAATTCCAAAAGCTATCATCCAACATAATTTTTAATATTTCAGAAAAGTCTTAGTTGTTCCATACTTGTACGTTATTGTATGTTTATCCCAACTACGGTGGTACCTCTGGATACAAGTAAAAAAAAATGTTGTGGTGCAACTCATAGCTCGTACATCAAATCAACATCACCTGTGTGTACTGCTGCACAACATGCTGCTCTGCTTGTCTCCTTGGACTGGCAGGACCATACAGCTGTAGCCAAAGTGCTAACTTGAGTATGGAGACACTCTGTCATGTGGTAAAGCTACTGCGGGGTGTCCAATTGACAGCGCGTGGGCCACCTGCTGAACATAGCAGTTTTTTGTGGTCCCCCCAAAAAACACCGGAAAAAAATGTAAAAAGGAAGCCAAACGCCATGACAGAAAGATAACACCAATAACGCCAATATTTGTGTTGAAATACATGTATGAGTTGGACATGTTGAAGTAATAAAGCTACATAGTTGTTAGCATTTTTGTCATCTGTTCTTGAGTGTGCGTGATTTATTACTGACTTGTATATGTGGCGTAAACATTAAATGTCTTTACAAAGCCCCCTTTTTTCCATTCTATATGTAACTCTTTTAATCCGTCGAAATAATGTAATAGATTAAAATAAAAATAGTTTGAGTTGAAGACTTTTCAAAGCAATTTTAGGTGGGATTAAAGAATATATTCATTAGAATAAATATTTACATATCACAACTAATTAATCCCTTTATTTTTAAAATATCTGAACAGTAAAAAAAATATATTTTCAATGTTAAAATCTGGGATGCAACGAGACTGTAGTAAGTGAACCGTGTGAAGTGGCGAGGGAACACTGTATTGTCAGATATCATTTTGAAATAAGAGTTTAGCTGGTACGTAGTTACCTTATTTTATTTTGAAAGATTTACACACCACCAATGATTTGGTGGAATGGCCCTTATTGTAATAGACGTTTTAAGAATTACATTACCAATCATGGTCTTACAGGTGCAATAAAAAGAGTATTGTAAAATAGAAAAACTATCAAAAGCTTAGTGTTAACAGCAACGTCTTTAAAAATGCATTTCCAACAACGAAAGCACTCAACCGTAACTCTCGCTTTAAATGAGTCTCCTAACTTTATATACCATAAGTTCTGGTAAACTTCTTTCTTCTTTGCATCTTTTGGAATATGTTTGGAATATGTATGACAAAGAGTTAATGAAAAAGCAAAAATCATTTTAGAGTTTTATGCTCGCTGAACTCAGTTCCAGGTGGGGAAGGCGTCTTGTAAAATGTGTGGATGTCTTGTCTAATTATCATTCTTATCATATTCTTTTAGCTTAAAGGGCCCCTCTTATGTTTGACAACATTGGCATTTATTTCATAGTTCTGGACCTGAAAATTATGTCTCTAGGCACAATTCCCCCTACGATAGAACCAGTAGTGATTTTAAGCTTGTTTTCTGTTGAACAATTTCCGTTGTGGATCATTAAAGTTTGTCTAAGTCTAAGTCTAACGAGTTTAGCACATTTTAGAACGCCCAAAATGTGGGTGGGGCTGCATGAGCCTGCCGACATCACTCACAGAAGACTGAAGGCAAATGTCGTATTGTGTAGTAGTACGTGTCTTGGGAGCATTTTGATCCTGAACCAAATTATGTTTCACGCAGAATTTGAAGGAATTAGCAAATACGGCTAGCAGGTGCATTGTTGCAGGTTGTAGCAATACAACTAAAGAAGGGGTCAGCCTGCTTACATTTCCAAATGATAGGAATATGAGATAAGGATGGACCTCTCCAGTCAAATTGACTTGCACAAAATGGGAGAGAAGAGTAATTTGCAGGAATCATTTTAATGATTCTAATTTCGAAGAAAAAGGGTTTTTGTTGAAGTTATTTATTTATTTTTTTAAGACTCAAACGAGAAAAAAAATAAGACTCGACCCGGTGATCAAGAAAATGAGAAAAAGAAGGTAAGCTGCACGTATTGTATTTTGCGTCCTCTTCTACTGATGTTTTCCTGAAGATGTTTGAGGAAAGGCTGAAAGAGCATGAGGAAACACTGGCTATGGTGTCTATGGAAGAGCAAGGAGCTCCTAATTTTGACCATATCAATTTTGAAGGAATAACGGACAAGGGCGACAAAAACATGCAATTAGTTTAGGATAGAATATGATTGATTTAATTTATCCCACAATAGGTAATCTATGTGGTTGCAGTGCAGATTCAAAATGTCCACAAAAACAAAAGGGAAACATTAAGGAACACATAAAAGACAGCGACCAGCTGCCACTTCATCGGCGCCATTTCTACATACATCTACAAAAGTAAAAAAAAACGCCTAAAAACAAAACAATTAGTAATAAATATAACATATTGTGCATACACGATTTCACCATGCATTGGCAAACAACAAAACAAAAGCACCATTTCAAAACCCATATACTGTACTCTCCGCTGCTCCATGCCATCGTTTGCTAGGGTGGGGTGGGGGGCAGCCTATGATCAAAATAATAGCTTTACATGCGCATTATACACATCGTCTATGCGGAGAAATGCGCTCCAGTTCCGTAGATGACGTCACACCAAGAGGGGCCGACATATTGAGTCTGGGGATGGAAAAGGGGCGTTCCAAGAACACTTATATACCAATTACTAAAAACTAATTGCTATTATGGGAAATGAGTGACAGATTCATATTCAGGAGCAAAAAAATACATTAACAAATCATGTTTGTGACATTTAAATAATCTGGATACTTTTGGCCCTTTAATTGCATTTTCTTTAGCTTTTTGTGGCTTATTGCCACAAAAAGCTAAAGAAAATGCATAAATTGATATAAACTATGGTTGTCAAAAATAGCAAGTTAACTCATGTGATCAATCACAAAATGCTATTGCATAATTTGCATTAATATATGCAGATTAATAACACAAATTATTTTGAGCTCACAGGCTCTTTTACCTAAACCCTGGATGTTTACCTTAAAGTTAGTAGGAGACTCCAGCTTGGGCACTAGCTGATACATTTCTCTTCAAAAGAAATCCCGACCGTACATCATATAAAACTGTTACTGTGTTTTGAGCAAATACATGATTTAATTAAAACAGTGGTGTCTAAACTTTTTCCACCTGGGGCTGCACACTGAAAAGTCAAAATATGCGTGGGCCATTTTTGTGTTTTTTTATTTTTATTTTGTAAAAACAGAAACTAAAAATGAACATTATATTCATATATTTAACAGCAAAACTTTGTGTAAGTTTTTTTTGCTATAGGTGACAAAGCATATGATTATTAGTTATTAACATTAAAATGTCAGCTTTGGCAAATAATTACATTAAGTATTTTTACTATTTTGTCTTACATTTTTACAGTCTTTTTTTTGCTTTACTTAAATACGCAATATGCAAATTGCCCCTGGGCTTTGGACTCCCCTGAATTGAAATGTTTTATTTATTTGTTTAAAAATAGTTGTTTTGAATGTTTGGTGTTTTTGTTGTCTCTCCCTGTCTCTTATAGCCCTTGACCCCAAAATTACCCCCTAAGTCTTATTTTTCTTCTTTTCATCCCCTCCTGATCCGATCCGGCTACGCCAAACACAAATCCAAACATTTTATAAAGGTAAACAGAAATAATGCAACAAGAGAAGTATTCCACAGTTCTCTTGTGTAAAGTAAATCTGTACAGCAGATACAGGCATCTGGATCAACATTATTTTTTTGCCCATACCCCTAGACAAGAAAGGTGTAAACGAACAAAAAAATAAATAAATGAATAAATAAATACATACAAATATAAAACATTTTTTCTCCTGTATATGAATGAATTTGTCCAAATATTGGGGTTGTTTTTTTTCAAGTTAATTAAAGTTAAACAAGTGAGTAATAACCTATGATTAATCATAATTTACCAAAATTCAAAAGTGCAATTAATTTTGATTTAAAACAAATAATTTGACAGCACTAATATTGACCCATAACCCCTTTGTAAATCAAATAAAATGATACAATAAGTATAAATCATTCAAAAATACTAATAATAAACTCAAATTTCTAGTAGTTGACAGGCCTGCACAAGATTGATAGATTAGTGATCGTGTCAGTGTGAGGACTTTTAAATGAGCCAAAAAACAAAAGGGGTACGACAGCCTGACATTTTAGCGTCAACACTATCCAAAGTTTACTCGCTGTACCGCGTGGGTCAGCTCCAGGCTCGGCCCCCCGCCCCCATCCTAAGTCCAACTCCCACACACAGACAGGAACAAAAAAGGCCCACCTCAGTGTGGCCCTATCAATGTCATCGCTTTGTGCCGCAGTCTTTCAGGGTACATGAAGTGTCTTTAGCCACAATGAGATCAATGGCCCGGCCAACTGTGCAGCGGCTCGGAGCGAGCGAGGCCCCCGCTGAGCCGCAAGACGGAGCACATAATGCCACTCGGGGTCCGCACGTCTGATCTGTATCTCCATCTTCTTGTGCTTACGCAAATAACTTTTCCTCTGCACGTTCGCTGACGTGTTTGCCGTGGGGTGCAATATTGATGTGACATATCGCTCCATTTAGTTGGAAATGTCCCTGAGGACCTTTCAAAGTTTTCTGTGTACTCTGCTGAGGCAGATCTTTCCTGACAGTGACCTCAGTCAGCTTACAGGTACATTGGACAGGTCAGGCCCATTGATTTCCCATTGCCTCTTGGCACAATAAAGCGTGTCAACGAACCACTGAGATGTGTCCTTGACCAAAGTGCAACATGTCTGCTTTGAGGCTTCCAACGGACTTAACAAGCTCCATTGAATAACACGCGCATTTGTGTGTAGCATTATGTGAATATATCATTATGGATAATCAGAGACCACCAAGTTAGATGTTGGAGTTTTTTCCTTCGCTCGCAACAACAACAACAAAAGCCTAATTTGCCGTCATCAGCTTCTTTTGTTCGAACAGAGGCCGGTCTTTGAGATATAATCCCAGTTCTATAGATGAAATAGAGTCTGGACAGGCAGCGGCAGGAGTCTGTGAAAGCCTTTTCCAGCGCTGAATCTTTGGGAGATCTGCAGGGGTTTGAAAAAAAACCAAATAGCATGTTGATGACAAAAATGAGTGACGTAAACTATAGCCACCTGGCATTGGAAACAGGAAGTGTACAAGGAAAGAGTAACATAGTAGTGGTATTCCTATCTATATGCTGTTGCGTTAGGACTGTCTCTGGGAAATGTGCTGAAAGGTCATTCCACTGAATCTGTGTTATTTGCTTGTTGTAACTCTCAAAATAAAAACATTTATGTATTTTTCCAACTATAATACTCAAGTGAACTACAGTGGTGCCTCAATTTAAGAATGCCCCAACTTAAAGGCCTACTGAAATGAAATGTTCTTATTTAAACAGGGATAGCAGATCCATTCTATGTGTCATACTTGATCATTTCGCGATATTGACATATTTTTGCTGAAAGGATTTAGTAGAGAACATCAACAATAAAGTTCGCAACTTTTGGTCGCTGATAAAAAAAGCCTTGCCTGTACCGGAAGTAGCGTGACGTCACAGGTTGAAGGGCTCCTCCCATTTCCCCATTGTTTACACCAGCAGCGAGAGCGATTCGGACCGAGAAAGCGACGATTACCCCATTAATATGAGCGAGGATGAAAGATTTGTGGATGAGGAACGTGAGAGTGAAGGACTAGAGTGCAGTGCAGGATTTATCTTTTTTTCGCTCTGACCATAACTTAGGTACAAGGGCTCATTGGATTCCACACTTTCTCCTTTTTCTATTGTGGATCACGGATTTGTATTTTAAACCACCTCGGATACTATATCCTCTTGAAAATGAGAGTCGAGAACGCAAAATGGACATTCACAGTGACTTTTATCTCCACGACAATACATCGGCGAAGCACTTTAGCTACGGAGCTAACGTGATAGCATCGTGCTTAAATGCAGATAGAAACAAAATAAATAAGCCCCTGACTGGAAGGATAGACAGAAGATCAACAATACTACTATCAGGAGACACCGAACCAAACACTGGACCTGTAACCACACGGTTAAGCTGTGCCGCCTGGCGAAGCCTAGCAATGCTGTTGCTAACGACGCCATTGAAGCTAACTTAGCTACGGGACCTCGACAGAGCTATGCTAAAAACATTAGCTCTCCAACTACGCCGGGTCTCATCTGCTCATCAACACCCGTGCTCACCTGCGTTCCAGCGATCGGCGGCGCGACGAAGGACTTCACCTGATCATCGATGCGGTTGGCGGCTAGCGTCAGATAGCACGTCTGCTATCTGACTCAAAGTCCTCCTGGTTGTGTTGCTGCAGCCGGCCGCTAATACACTGATCCCACCTACAGCTTTCTTCTTTGCAGTCTTCATTGTTAATTGAACAAATTGCAAAAGATTCACCAACACAGATGTCCAGAATACTGTGGAATTTTGCGATGAAAACAGAGCTGTTTGTATTGAGATACAATGGTGTACCAATACTTCCGCTTCAACCATTGACGTCACGCGCAAACGTCATCATACATAGACGTTTTCAGCCGGAAGTTTCCCGGGAAATTTAAAATTGCACTTTATAAGTTAACCCGGCCGTATTGGCATGTGTTGCAATGTTAAGATTTCATCATTGATATATAAACTATCAGACTGCGTGGTCGGTAGTAGTGGGTTTCAGTAGGCCTTTAAGAGTATTTTGAGATACAAGCTGTCTCTTGGAGTATTGTTATGCTTTAAGTTGCAAGCAAAACCTTGAGTTACAAGCATCCCCGCTAAATGTCACAGTGACCCCTGTAAGATCCAACTAAAACACCTGGGCCTGTATTCCTAAAGGTTCTGAGAATCCCCTCAGAGAGTTCCAAGCAAGGAGTCTTATTCGAGGAGTGATTCCAGAACATTCTCAGAGAACTCTGAGCAAGGAATGGACAGTAACTCCTATCTCAGTGAGGCGGTGTGGTTGACCCCATTGCTTGGTATGAGTCGTTATTTCAAAAGCTGTGATTGGTTGATCCTACAAAAAATATATATATACTTTTGGTGATAATGGGCAATGTATGGACCCTCAAATCAATTCACTTAATCACAGAATGTAGTCTTAATAAGACTATATAATTATAAATAATATTTCACATAAAATAAAATATATGTTAAATGAATAAAACGTGTGAAAACTTGGACCCACTTGCACAGTATCGCATAGTGATACTTATATTCATTTTCTCATATTAATTGTCATGCTGGTAATTTTTGCACTTGCAACATTTCAACTTAATTTGGTATTTACGAAGATAAAATGGCTCAGCTTTTATTTATGTTTGTGATTGCCGATCGCCTTATAAGAAGTGTTTTTGCTTGGCTTTCATTTCGGGTGGTATTGCATTTTGGTGTTGGGTTGGAGAAGTAAGTGCATCTCTAATGAGATCAACCACAAACTGTACGATCCAATCTGTAGCGTTTCAGTAATTCACTGTCCTCCAGTGTTTGGAGAATATCGCTTCTGCCTCTTCTGTCTGCCATTTTGTCCTCTGTTTAGAGACCTCATTAGTCACTAAAAAGTCCTCTTCCCTGCTCTTAACTTAATTTATCTAACCTTAGGAGCTCTTTTAAGAGCTAGGATTCTTTAGGAAGAGCTTTTATCTTTAATAGGATCTACTCTTCACTTTTAGGAGAAATTCTAAGAAAACATCATGATTCTAAGAATGTCTTAGAATTTGGCCACTAGGAGCAACTCTTTGCGCTAAGAATCTTTAGGAATACAACCCTTGGTCTTACTCGCTAGATCTAGCTTATAACTAGAGATCAACCTAACTTTGCTTACCCACCCATCGGAAGAAAAAAAGTGGGTGTGAAGGACAGTGCTGGGAATAAGAAGTGGATGATGCCCATCGAATTAAAGAAAGACATCATCAAAAAACATGGTGGAGCGTGTCGCCAACTTGGCGAAGCAATTCGTGTGCATCACTGCTAGTATGCACCATACTGAAATAGAATTAGTTAGCATAGAATGTAAAAATAGTATCTAATCGGCAAACATTTATCAATGAAAATATGGAAAAGCTGCTAATTGTGTGTTTGACGGAGAAGCAGCTGGAAGGACATATTGTAGAAGTCCACTCTCTAAGGTAAATGCTGGACATAATTAGTATTACATTACTTCATAAAACCATTGTACAGTTGAACCCTCGCCACATCACACTTCAAATATTGTGGTTTCTTCACCTTGCATAAACATGTTTTTAAGCATATTCTACAAACATCTTGCCTTAAATTAAGCATTTTTAAGTTTAACAATGGTTAAATAGACAATATACAATATACAAATATCAATACTACAGTAGTATTGGCCACCACATGAGACCAAGCTAATCAGATTACGCTGTTCAGTATCGTGGCCCCTTATTGGCTCAACCTAAGGCAGCATTACTATATTGGATTACAATAGTGTAAAGGTGACTAAAGGGTGTTATTTCATGTCTTGAGGGCTCTTATGATGTAACAAAATTATCTATAAGGTAATGAAGCTATAAGCTATGAAAATATTTGATTTATTAATAAACATTCCTGCGTGGAAATTTATTGATCGCGGCCATGTCTGGAACCAATTAACAGCAATAACTCTAGGTTAAAAATGGTGGTGTTATTTGGGAGACAAAAGCACCTTCCAATCATAAAGAATACAATAATTTTGATTTCATTGAACCAAAAAAGGTAAATGTTGTTTTCCTGTTTACTGTTTGGCTCATTGACCAGAGTTGTACGTTTCATAAGCCTTTTAAACAAAAAACAATGTCCTGGGCGTAACATTAAAGTGCATCCGGCAGTGGAGGCTCCTCCATGGGGTCTTGGGGCACTAGGAGGTTAACCCCTTTAATACTGTTACCCCAGGTGGCCCTTGGCAAAGGCCTAGTACCCGACTGCCCCCTAGCCAGGGATACGGTGAAGACCTCAACGGCGGGGCAGGCGGAAGACGGTAGATGTAAAAACTACCACAACGACTGTGATGGTGGAAGAAGGCACCCCCACAATCATGTGGGCCCAGTTATGGGGAAATAACAACCCAAGACCTCAACGGTGGAACAGGTGTAGGATGATTGCTAACCTATGGAGTGTCACAACGGCTGGGATGGCAGATGAAGGCTGCAGCAGAAAAGGGTCCCCAGTCATCTTGGACTCCATGCCACTGGACCCTGACCCGGATCTGTCAAGGATGGGTGACTGTCTGTGCACCAGTCTCCCCACGTTAAACAAAGACACGCACAGGCATCCTCCATAAAGGGATACCCCCCTACCAGGAGGATTGTCATACTCGCTTCGAGTGACCGCCGATGGTGAAACAAAAAACAATTATATTTGCCAACTTATTAATTTTATTTGCAGGTCCACGGTAATGGCTTTTTTAGTCCAACAGATGGCGCCATTATAAAACACCAACACAACAAGTGCATTGTCAATGCAGCTGGTAAATGTGTCACACACTCACTGAGGCATCATTTACCTATCAGTAGTTATAATATTTCACGGTGAAGTCGAAGTTTAGGTACAACAATTCTACCTTTTAGCTTTCTAGCGTTTAAAAATAATCTTTGAAATAGTAAGTGCGGGGCACTTTGTTCGATAATACAATGTGCTTTGATTATATTTTGCATTTTAACATTTTATTTCCTCAATCAACCAGTTTATTTGTATAGCCCTTCATCATAAGTGCCTCAAAGGGCTTCACAAACCATAATGGCATCCCCTGATCTGAACCCACATCCGGGCAAGGAAAAAATCCAAAAGCCAGAGATGGGAAAAAGAAGAAATCTTGGGAAGGGGCAGCGGATTTGAGGACTCCCGACCCGGGTGACCAGCTGCAATTGATGCCAAGTGGGGACAGTTATGGCAAATTATTACATTCATGATAATGTGAGAGTCCAATCCAGCAGGAAGTCAGCAGAGGGTTGTATGCAGTCTTCTTACACGTCGACAAGTCAACAGCACAGACACATCACCAACTAATGCATACAGGAATAGTCCCCCCCGGGTCACGACTTGGAACAGCTAGTGAATCCTCCAGACTAGTACGTCTCCAGAGATTATCTGTGGGCACCTGGTTACTGCTCTATGCAGGAGAGTGGGGCAGTGCAGAAAAGAAGGTCAACTGGTCTAAAAAGGCATCTATTTGAAGACTATTTCCTGGTGACGTACATGATACCAATTCAATGGAATGGCCCTTAGGTATTAATGTGTTTTTAGGATGCTATCAAGTAACACAGCATGACACAAAATGGAAATGCTTGGACTTTAAATTCTATGTCCCGTGATCCTCCCGAAAATGCCAGGTGTAATGTCATGCAATATCTGACCAAATGACCTTAATTTAAAGGGCTGCCATTGATGTCAACATCAGGTAAATACCAAGTTGCAAATGTGCATTGATTGTTTAGATGCTCTAGGTGACAGCGTGCCAGCAGAGACAACTTTTGTTTGCCTCTCAAATTTCACGCTGCTGCTTAAAGCAAAAGAAAAAAGTGACACCTGACGCAAATAAAATCATTTGCATAGCTTGTTGGGGGTAGCCAAGCATCCTTGCTATTCTTCCAGCTGCCTCAGCAACTAAAGCAGCCAGTGTGTGCGATGCAATTTAGTAAGGAAATGAGATGCAAATTACTCCATACGTCTCCAGCATATTTTAAGAACTTTATTCAGTGTTTTGATCTCGCCTCGCCCTTTTGTTGCTTCAAATGTACAAAGTATTCAAATGATTTCTTTTGTTCTTCGTCTTTGTGAGAAAGTGGAGAAAATATTTGGAATGCATTAAGAACTGAAACCCGCCTGTCATGGCTGACAATAAAGGGCAGGCTAATAGATGTTAGCGCTGATGGTAAAAAGGGACAAAAAGAAGCAGCCCTCTGTTGTCCACAAACTGGCCTGGCGCAACTAAAAATGAATCCATTAACTTCACACTGTTTACTTTGTACTTTTGGCTGGCTGTGAAGGCAAGGAGCATAAAAAAAAGAAAAAGTTGCAGTAGCCAAGGCCTCGGCTTCTTTCATGGGGCACGGTTTTTTCCAGCTTTTTCAAAACTAACACGCCAAGCGCCCTGGCAGCAAGCGCTGACAAGACGCAAGGGACAGAACGAGAAGACAAAACCGAGAAAAAAACAGTAACATCTGCAGCCGCTTCCAGCCAGACAGTTGGATGTGAATAACTCAGCATTTTGTGCCCTGACCTTGGCGGACAAAGAGGATGGAGATGCCTCAGGAGCAAAGTGGGACATACTGGGAGGCGAGCATCCACCATGCTGTTTTGGCAAGTTGGGACAATTCATCCATCAATCCATTTTCTAGTAATATTGATATTCCATAACTGCATACCATTTGGACGGCATATATCTTAAAGATATTTGCATTGTTGGGAACATCTATCCTGGTTTTCAGCAGTTATAGTAAATGCACTAAAACAATCTGTGGATCATTTGCTTTTCCAGGAATTAACATTTATAAATGTACCATAAAACAAATGTATATATAAAAAAAAAGAACTATATCAAGAAGATTCATCTGACTGCATATGTAATAAATACAATTAAACATAGTTTAATTGTAGTTTTTTTATTGAGCCAAAGTATCCTGCAGATTGATCTGATTGCATATATAATAAATACATTTTTATAAAATTTAATTGTAAAATATTAAAAAATATTTTACAAAATTGTAAAATATTAAAACTTCTTTTACAAAGGAAAATAGCCTACATATTGATTTTTTTGCATTAAATAAATACAACTAAACAGTTTATTCAAACAAATATTCCGTATAAGTGAAGAAGGGGAACATGATGCTGTGTATAGGCCATTTTGCATCTCAAGGAATTAAAGTTAATACATGTGTGATTAAATAATTGGAATGCTATTAAGCAATATTAAGCAAAGTGGTGTTAATTAATTAATTTATTCAAACTACATCATAGACTGAAAAAATATAATGTATTGCCTCTCAGCACTTGCTAAAATTAAACTTTGCCATTGACTATAACAATTGAAATGGTTCACACATTTTATTTATTTTATTTTTAAGTCAATTTCTTTAAAATACAAACAAAAACAATCTGTTAAAATTCACACTTTAGTCATGATTCCCTGAGTTTTACTCAGTCCTGCTACCGTAACACATTACCGACTCTGAAAAATGACCAAATCGAGGTGATTTGGCCATCTTCATGTTAATATATATATATATATATATATATATATATATATATATATATATATATATATATATATATATATATATATATATATATATATTGAGGTGGCGACTTGTCCAGGGTGTACCCCGCCTTCCGCCCGAATGCAGCGGAGATAGGCTCCAGCACCCCCCGCGACCCCGAACTGGACAAGCGGTAGAAAATGGATGGATGGATGGATATATATATATATATATATATATATATATATATATATATATATATATATATATATATATATATATATATATATATATATATATATTTGTTTATATGTATATCATTTATTTTTATTTATTTAGGAAACATACATTTTTTTGTTAACATGTTAAAGGTGTTTAATAAAAAACAATACAAACATGTTTAACACATATAGATTCCTTTCTTTCATGAAGACAATAATATAAGTTGGTGTATTACCTAATTCTGATTAATTGCATTGACTGGAATCAGACAGGATACACAGTAGTGTTGATAACTTCCACATTTTCGAATTGACTGTGGAGGACAAAAAAAGTCCTCCTTTCTCTCCAATACCACATGAAAGTGGTTGGTTTTTAGCATCTTATTTGTTCAGCTTCCATACTCGTTTTTAAACACTTTACGAGGAATATATTGACGGCAAACTCCATAGCTTGCTAGCTCGTGTGCGCAAGCTTTCTGAAACTTTTGTTTTTTTGACGCAGGCAGAATGGAGCAGCACTGTTATTGTGAAGACAGGAACTGTGGGGTCGGTCATTAGGCTTTGTTTCTCGCCTTCCTGTCGGTTCGTTTTTGTACTAATATTGAGCTTGCAGCAGCCAGCGTCATATCCCAAGATTCTCGGGTGACGTCATAGTGAAAATTGGTGGTTGCTAAATTTTAGGTCTATTTAATGCCTAGTTGACGATCAACTGACACACCCTCCACGATGACCGGTAGCTTGCGATCGACCTAATGGTCACCGCTGGTTTATAAAATGTTGCATCATTCAGACAGTTCACCAATTTATTTTTCCCTACAATAAATCAGTGAATCTGAACCATTGGGCTGTGGCCCATTGTTGGGCCATCCAAAAAAAAAAAAATGTCTTAGCTGTGGTCGTATGGGCTGTTGTAACACACTTTTCCACCACTTGTGGTTTCTTAAGCGCAAAAAAAATATGACTAAAGTGGTAAAGCTGTAGTTTCAGTAGAACTTTAATTTTACTGACAGCTCAAATTAAGAAATAGTCATTATTAATGCAGTTTATTTTAGCACAACATATTTGTATGCACATTCATTTTTCGTCAGTTACGGTATTTATAAGTGCCTTTTTATGCAGTATATTTGATTAATACTTATTTTTCCAATCAGAATGACCTAATCTTAAAGTTAATGTGTTAAATAAATAATAATCTTTGTGATTAACACTTGGTTTCATATAATTTAGGTTAGACATAATTATTGAATACGGTTAAAATCAAGAGTAAGATTTGCTTCTTTTCAAATTACAATATTTTTAGTTAAAAGGCTATATTTTGTATAGTGTCAACATGCTTTTAGTATAGATGCCCTGTGGCTATATTTCATGTATTTGTTAGTTATTTGCTAAAAACTTACTCCTGTCACTTTAATTCCTGTTACTCAAGTTAGTAATTTTTTGTCCAAAAATTTAATAAAGTTGCCTGAGATGGGTTATACAGATTTTGAGTAGTTCATTGTATGTATTATCAGATTTAAAGTTGAAAAAAAAAACATATTTTAAGTGTAATTTTTAATGGGTCATAATAATCCAATCGCGCCGGTTCTGTGGAACGGCCCAAAAATCCCAACTAAAATACAAAATATTAGTCCAAATTTATTTGATCTGAAGTTAGAAAAGGCAAATTCCTCCTTATCAAATCAAAGAGGGACGCGACAAAGCAACTGTGTACTTCAAGACTTAAATCTTACAAGTTCCTAATCCTTCCGAAGTCCACGTGGGACCCTCGGTCGCCATGGCAACAGGTGGGCATTCAACCAAGTGATTGCCTCCAATGAATTTCAGATAAGGCAAAATGGAAGTGAATTGATGTGATTTTAATGCAGAAGTGCACGCCGGAGGGGAGGTCCACTCGCTTCATATTTGAATAAAGTAAACAGAGCAGACAAAGGGCTGACAGCCGTAAATGACATTGTCAGTACAAAAATTATCAGCCAGTTTACAATCTGTTTGCTCATGTAGAACAAACAGAATGTGTGTGGCATCCCCAGGCTTTGTGAGCGGCAGGGCCAGCAGCCGGCGGCGAGAGAAAAGCAGATATGGGCTCCCCCTGCAGCCCTGCAACAATTAGATAGCAATTTGACAGGCACACTCAAAATGTGACTTTGTTGTCCTCTTCCAAGGGCATCGGCTTTTCTTTTCCATTGGATCCAAAAGGAAATACATAATTGAGGCATCGGCGAGTGGGGTGGGTTAGGGAGGGGACACAAATAGTGTGACCTATGGTCAGAGGACTGCCAGGGTGGGATATCACAGACGCATTCCAAACATGAGACCCTCAGTTTCCTAGCAAGGGCTCCGATCTACGTCCTTCTTTTGCCGGACTGACGGGGAGATCCTCCTGCCTTTGTTGTACTTTGTCACTTGTTTTGTTTTGACCTTGTTAACGTCGCTGTGACTGCTCAGAAATATATGCTGCAGCTGGTACACATCCATTTTATTCCGGGACAAACAGGGAAAAAAACAGGTTTGCACTTTGAACCCTTTACCACTGTATTGTCATCTGTCCAGGTTGCTTAGCAACCAGGAGTCCTGCATAGGTTCATCAATGAAATGCAAATGCAACCAACAAAACACCGATGATCATTTTTATGACTCCTAGAATGAACATATAATAAAAAAGGTATTATACATGTACAAAACCCAAAACCAGTGAAGTTGGCACTTTGTGAAAATCGTAAATAAAAACAAAATACAGTGATTTGCAAATCCTTTTCAACCTATATTTAATTGAATACACTGCAAAGACAAGATACTTAACTTTCAAACTGGTAAACTTTGTTATTATTTGCAATTATTAGCTCATTTGGAATTTGATGCCTGCAACATTAAAAAAAAAAAAAAAAGCTGGCGCAAGTGGCAAAAAAAACGGAGAAAGTTGAGGAATACTCATCAAACACTTATTTAGTTAGAACCTTTATTTAACCAGATAAGAAAACCCATTGAGATCAAGATCTCTTTCACAAGGGTGACCTGGCCAAGAGGTCAACAGCACATGTCACAGAGCAGTTTCAAAAATAATACATTAAGACATACATTTTAAAATACATAAGAGAACTGTAAAACAACAGAGATTTACATCTTTAAAAACACAGGCACTGTGCAAACGTCTCTCACTGTTTGTCCCTCAGGACAGAACGGAAGTCTCCAAATGGAAGTAGTTCTGTAAGTTTCAGTTTCGTCTGCAATGCATTCCATGCCATAGGGGCAGCAATGCCAAAAGCTCTTTTGCCAAATTCAGTCCGTACATGAGGAACAGGCTAATTGGGAACTGGTGGGGGCCATGTTTGGGTAGAAAAGCAGCTTCCATGAAATGCTCAGTCATTCACAAACAAGGATGGGGCGAGGGTCACCACTTTGTGAACAAATGCGTGAGCAAATTGTCGAACAGTTTAAGAACAACATTTCTCATTGACCTATTGCAAGGAATTTAGGGATTTCACCATCTACGGTCCGTAATATCATCAAAAGGTTCAGAGAATCTGGAGAAATCACTGCATGTAAGCGGCAAGGCCTGAAAACCAACATTGAATGCCCGTGATCTTCGATCCCTCAGGCGGTACTGCATCAAAAACTGACGTCAGTGTGTAAAGGATATCACCACATGGGCTCAGGAACACTTGAAAAAAAACACTGTCAGTAACGACAGTTTGTCGTTACATCTGTAAGTGCAAGTTAAAACTCTACTATGCAAAGCAAAAGCCATTTATCAACAACACCCAGAAACGCCGCCGGATTTGCTGGGCCCGAGCTCATCTAAGATGGACTGATGCAAAGTGGA
Organism: Entelurus aequoreus; assembly: GCF_033978785.1. Classification (NCBI taxonomy): domain Eukaryota; kingdom Metazoa; phylum Chordata; class Actinopteri; order Syngnathiformes; family Syngnathidae; genus Entelurus; species Entelurus aequoreus. Next base: position 43,160,030 of record NC_084733.1, on the reverse strand, counting down.
AAAGTGTTCTGTGGTCTGACAAGTCCACATTTCAAATTGTTTTTGGAAACTGTGGCCGTCGTGTCCTCCGGACCAAAGAGGAAAAGAACCGTCCGGACTGTCATAGGCGCAAAGTTCAAAAGCCAGCATCTGTGATGGTATGGGGGTGTATTAGTGCCCAAGGCATAGGTAACTTACACATCTGTGAAGGCACCATTAATGCTGAAAGGTACATACAGATTATGGAGCAGCACATGTTGCCATCCAAGCAACAGCTTTTTAATGGACGCCCCTGCTTATTTGAGCTAGACAATACCAAGCCAGAGTCTGCACGTGTTACCACAGCGTGGCTTCATAGTAAAAGAGTGCGGGTACTAGACTGGCCTGCCTGTAGTCCAGACCTGTCTCCCATTGAAAATGTGTGGCGCATTATGAAGTGTAAAAAACCACAACAGAGACCCCAGACTGTTGAACAACTTAAGCTGTAGGAAATAATTCCACCTGAAAAGCTTTTAAAATTGGTCTCCTCAGTTCCCAAACGTTTACTGGGTGTTGTTAAAAGGAAAGGCCATGTAACACAGTGGTAAAAATGCCCCTGTGCCAACTTTTTTGCAACGTGTTGCTGCCATTAAATTCTAAGTTAATTATTATTTGCAAAAAATAACAATGTTTCTCAGTTCAAACATTAAATATCTTGTCTGTATTCAATTGAATATAATTTGAAAAGGATTTGCAAATCATTGTATTCTGTTTTTATTTACGAATTACACAACGTGCCAACTTCACTGGTTTTTGGTTTTGTATGTGTGGACTATTCCACCAAATCGGTGCCGTTTGCATCTCAAGAAAATAAATCTATAGATATGCACTTAAATGAACTGTAGAATATATTTTATGTAAAGAAAATGGTGTTCACATCAAATTAAAAGAATAATTCAAACTACCTTGAACACTGAAAAAATAGTATTCGTAGCTTGCCCCCGCTTCCTAAAATTAGACTTTACCATGAAATGCAGTAATGAAATTACCTCTGATCCCAACTATATAGTAGGTTAAAATTCACATTTAATCGTGTCCCTGGATTTTAAAGGGGTCATAGTATGATTTTTTTTACAGTGTGGTCTACTAACATGTAAAGATATTGCTTTCGTCAAAATGTTCCATAGGTTTAGTTTTACAGACCGTCTTCAAGCCACTTTCTGAACATATCTTCTGAATGTGCCATTTTATGGACAGTCTTATTTACGTGCTGAAGTCCTTCTCCTGGGCCAACCCCCCTTTGACTGCGTCTTCTCCCTGTCAGCAATGTTGTAGTTTTTAGCGCTTCCATGTTGAATCTACCGACAGATATAAGTCAGAACTATACGCTACTTTGTATTACAAACGGCAACAGTAGAGGCATTTTTAGAATGCATGTGCATGTAGGAGCCAGTCTGCCCCACAACAAGAGGATATAGAAAAAGGAGAAAGGTGGTGTTAAAATAGCAGCAAAATCCTGTTAGTTGAAATCATTTTTGGAGTGTTATTTGTTAGGGCTAGGGTCGATACCATTATTTATCGGTACGCTTATCGGTATTCCCAGAGCATTCAGTCTATCGTAATTGGACTGTTTGGTTTGTCTTATAAGATGTTTCGCCTCTCATCCATGTTGGGTTCATCAGTTCATGTTCATAAAGACTTAGATTGGTCAGATATAGTCTTATGTAATTGGTGTAAATAAAGATCTGAAAAAATGCATGTTTTGTTTGCATTTTTCTTACACAAGAGGCTGTTCACCAGTATCATCAAAATATAACATTTTACAGGAGAGTATGTTATCAGCACCTGTTTTTTAGGTCTTAAAAAAGTCTACCATGTTTTCACGTGCAAAGAGCAATACAATTATGTTATGTCATCATCTTATAAAGACCACCCAGACCTAGCACTGTGTTTCTATTCATTCCAATTACATTCGGTATATCAATCCATTTTCTACAGCTTGTTCCCATATAAACATTTAAAATAATAGTAATACAAATAATACTACTGTGTAACATTTGTGTTTATTCTCAAAACTTTACCATGATATCTCATATCAAATACATAATATAATTCAATACAATCAATAGAAGGGTTGCATATGATGTCACATCTGTTTTTCTTCTCCGCGGCTTAAATCACACGATGATCAAGCAGGTTGAGTGTAACATTACAACAAGTGAGTGTCTGTAGAGTTTGAGCAGAATATGTTGTATTGCTGTTCTGTTATTGGGTGTTCCAATCGTTCAAATAGAGAGATAGGAAAGCATTCATAGAGTCCCGAAATAGGTGGTTCATAAAGGTAATTAAGTCAGGAGAAAAAATGAAAGCCTGTCGGAGGAAATGGCTTTTAAACATATCACTTTCATTATCTTGTGGTATACAATCAGACCGCTTGTGTCTGCAACGATCACTTTGTAAAATGTTTGTTTGAATATTTTATTTGTTGGAGAAACATTCTGTGATGCAATCGAGTTTATACTCTACTATATTAGTAGTGTTTGAGAGCAGAATTTAACGTAAAAAAAAGGACAATAGATCACATTAGTTTGTGTTATTTTGTGGTTGCTATGCCTAAATATAATTACGAAGACCTGTTTGTGCAAATAAACTAATGTCATGTTAAGTCCTAGTAATATAAATTGACATTGTTGGTCCAATCCACTGTATTTTCTTTCTCGATTTTCATAACAGAAACTAAAAGCTTAGTTGTTGTTGTGCAGGAAAGCCAAGAGCTTTATTCGACGCAGACGAACACATTATAGCGTCTTTGGTGATATTTGTTAGGATCAAGAAATTATCCTTAATAGTATTAATAAACTAGATGAATAAATCTCTCGTAGGCTCAACAGCATAAACTATATCTTGATATCGCTAGCAAACATTGCTGAACAACAGGGACATCTATAGCTGAATAATGAGACAAAATATGAACTTCACAACATAGAAACAACTGCCGACATAAATTGTAGATGAGACTAATATTTGTAGCAGGAAATCAACCGCAAACAAACGTATCATTTTTCTCATTAGCGTCATGTTCACAGCAGCATGGCACTCTTTATGTCAATCAAATACGTTACTTAGCGATGCACAAATAAGTCCAACTTTATCTTTCACAGATTAATGCTTAATTGTGGACCCCTCAGGTGTAAAGACATGATGTGTTTCCAATCTTTTCTTCTGTAAATACAGTAAGTGTCAAGTGGAGTGAGGTCGCAGTAACCTCTTGGTGATAATAAATGGTTTAAATCTTTGAAAAAGAAAAGTATCTTAAGAATGTAAAAATCCACTTCATCCCATTTAAAATATTTTTTTCATGATCACTTTTATATTTGCCTCTGCCTTTCAAATTAAGCCTGAATCTGCACTGATTCAGGTAAATAAACAGTAGCCTAATGGGGGCTTAGACCATCGCCTAAAAGCCAAAGTGCCCGGATGTGCCTCTAGGTCATGTGATTGCAACCCATCTATTAGTGTGTTAGTTGGGTGTGCATTGTGGTACAATATGTATTGTTATTTGGGTTCTTGTTGCACACGGACCTATTTGTGTGATGGAATGAAAGCCTGTCGTGTTTGTATTATATAAATAAAAAGACCCAGTGATTATTTGAAATCTTCACTTTTTTAAGTGGAATTATATTGGCCTGCGGATTGCTGGATTGAGGACGGGAGGTTTAAAGAAACGTGCCGTGTGGTAAGTGGCGTTCACTTCAAACTGACACTAACTCTTATTAGCATGTGGGATTTGGGGGACTAGGAGGAAACGTTGTTATGTTACACATTTTCGTGTGATGTTGTTTCCTAATTTGTGATTATTCCAAGATGATTATCATCTACCCGTGCGTAGCACCTGCATTTAAACTGAATATGACGGCGTGTCATAAATACGACTGTCAGCTGGATTAAAAAAAAGAAAAAAATACAGATAGTTAAATCAGATTAGTTCAGAATCTTAACGGTCTTCCTGGACCGACCCAACTAGGATCCAGTACCAAAAAATATGGTATACATTCCCTGCGACGAGGTGGCGACTTGTCCAGGGTGTACCATGCTTTCTGCCCGAATGCAGCTGGGATAGGCTCCAGCTAACCCCGCTACCCCGAGAGGGACAAGCGGTAGAAAATGGTATACATTCCTAGTTAGTGGTGCTAAAAAGAATAGATTCACATCCGAATTGTAATCCATATTCATCCCGATTCAACATCAAATCATAATTTTTAAGAAATCGATTAAAAAGACGTATATATTTTTTTAACAAATCATAATTTTTAAGAAATCGATTAAAAAGACGTTTTTTTTTTTTTTAAATTTAGTTTTTTTTAAATATGTTTTTTGGACCATCTCCACCCCTACTCGCTGTGCATGGAGCTCTAATAACCTGTAATCTGTTTTTGAAAGATGTTATTAAGATTCTTTTACCAAGTATTATATTCATACTTGCCAACCCTCCCGATTTTCCCGGGAGACTCCCGAATTTCAGTGCCCCTCCCGAAAATCTCCCGGGGCAACCATTATCCCGAATTTCTGGGCACTGCCTTTAGCGTCCTCTACAACCTGTCGTAACGTCCGCTTTTCCTCCATACAAACAGCGTGCCAGCCCAGTCGCATAATATTTGCGGCTTTTACACACACATAAGTGAATGCAATGCATACTTGATCAACAGCCATACAGGTTACACTGAGGGTGACCGTATAAACAACTTTAACACTGTTACAAATATGCGCCACACGTTGAACCCACACCAAACAAGAATGACAAACACATTTCGGGAGAACATCCACACCGTAACACAACATAAACACAACAGAACAAATACCCAGAACCCCTTGCAGCACTAACTATTCCGGGACGCTACAATATACACCCCCGCTACCACCAGACCCCGCCCCATCCAACCCCGCCCCCGACCTCAACCCCGCTACCACCAGACCCCGCCCCATCCAACCCCGCCCCCGACCTCTACCCCCCCTCCCCCCCATCTCCCGAATTCAGAGGTCTCAAGGTTGGCAAGTATTATATTGTGAGAATCGGTTTGAATTGAGAATCGTGTTGATTTTGGAATCGATTCTGAATCGAATAGTCACCCCAAGAATCGGAATCAAATTGAATCGTGAGTTGCTGGAAGATTTCCATCCCTATTATTTGTTTAATGTGCTTAGTATCAGTATGCTATTAGCATACATGCCATGTGGCTACCCGTATATTTATTTATTTATTTGATAAGACTATGTTAAACACTTTCAGTCCTGTTACTCAAATTAGTTAACTTGGTAAATTAGTTTCCTAAAATGGGACAATACACATTTTGTGTATTTTTTTCAATCAGATTTAAGGTTGAAAATAGACCAGCAAATGGCCCCTATTGGTGGAACGGCCCTTATATGGCCTCTATAGAGCAGTCCCCCACTAGATCCAGAAGAATGTTATTTTTCTGTCAAATACATATTTGATATTATTAGTAGTGGTGGAATCAGGAAATGTATATGCATAATGAGACTGTGGCTACATATTAGCTATAGTTACTTGTGGAATGTTCTTTAATATGCACTGTCCCCGGCAAACATATACATTTAGTACTGTCCTGTGTTCCCAACATTACAAAGGCGGATTACTCAAAATACAAAAAAAGGTTTAAGAAAAATCCAATAGGATTTAATAGGCAAATATCACACTTATATTAATCACCCAATGCAGTGTATTCAATAACACATAGCTGAGATGGTGGCTTTTTCCTCCAATATATCTGAGCTAGCACATTGGTTTTAGTGTGTTGATGAAGTGGCCCCCTATCAAATACTTATGTCAGCTCTGTAGGGGCAAAGTGCGGTTAGCCCCCAGTTTGACATTCAAACTGTTTAAAAATCATGGCTGGCACTTTGCATTGCTTTTTTCTTTGGCCTGTGGGGCAATTAATATTGAGCCCTATAAAGTCTGCCGGGCAACAAGTGGCCATGGAAGCATGTGACGTTCCATTCATCCATGCATCTTCTACCGCTTGTTCCTCTCGCAGTCACGGGGGTTGCTGGAGCCTATCCCAGCTGCACTCAGGTGGAAGGCAGTGTTACACCCTGGACAAGTCGCCACCTCATCGCAGGGCCAACACAGATAGACAGTCACATTCACACACTAGGGCCAACTTAGTGTTGTCAATCAGCCTATCCTCAGGTGCATGTCTCTGGAGGTGGGAGGAAGCTGGAGCACCCGGAGAGAACCCATGCATTCATGGGGAGAATGTGAAAAATCCACACAGACAGCCCTTTACCCCGGTAATTAAACCCGGGACCTTCTTATTGTGAAAACTGTTTGTGCTCTTTGACTAGAACTGGATTTCATTTGCAGAGTTATATAGAACTGAATGGAATTCAAATACATTACGTAGTTTTTCTGCTACAGTACCTCTGTGGTTACTCAGGGCTGGCTCATCGCACGAACACTTTATTCTTTAGAGCTAAACATGATCATTTTTCATCTTTTGTAAAGATATGAATTTTTTTCTTTCCTTCATTTAAAGGGGCTGTTTGAAACATTTACACAGATGCCTATAAGGCGCCAACTTTCCTAGGTGTTGTTAGCTAATAATAGCACTTTGGATAGTTAGCGTTAGTAGGCATTGAATGTATATTATATAATAACAACAACATGACTGCAAATTGTTTGTTGTTTCTCCTGGACTGCTTTTGTATGTGTGCACGTACATGTTAGCAAGGACAGGGTGAGCGACCGCCATAATCACCAATCCTTATATTCGGGGTGGTAACATTTTTTATTACATCAATTTTGCAATTGTGAAAAATATAGACGATTGTAAAACAAATTAGTTCTGTTAAACCACAATGGTAACATAAGCTAGCCGGTTCTGTTTTTGTTATATTTTTTGCTTTGAAAAATGTTACTGTGAGGAAGTTGCAAACAGCACCTTTAAATATGTTAGTTAAAAAATATGACATCATAATTGTTCAGCAAAAATTAACTTTCAGTCAAAGTTCAATAGTAAGTTTCCTTGAATCAAATTAAGAATGTGTAAGACTACCTACACCCCTTGCGAAAATGTTCTAGGACCCTTGATTAAAGTTCAAAACACAGGTGTCATTATTTTCTACAGACAGAAGAGGCTTAACCCCTAGTGCAGGGGTGCTCTTTTTGTCAAAGAAAACCCTGTTTTATTATGGAAAAAACACAAAATATGCAATATTTTCACCCAATAAAATTTTTAAGTTGAATATTTCAGATTATATAATAATTGGAGCCTTAAAAAGGTCAATAACCCATAACACCATTGATTTTAAATCATTATTATTTTTTGAGCGATGACATTTAAAACAAATCACACAAAAATTATTGGGGAACCAAAAGGGTCCTACTCATTAAAGTGTTAAAAAATAAATTATACATTTTTTTTACTGTTTACTTTTAACACAATAATCTCGAGATCAACTTCAGACCTATCCGTAAATTATACGTTGTATTGTTGTTTATGTTTTTTGTTTGTTCGTTTTAGGCCCTTCTTTAAAAAAAAAAACATCTACATTTTTCATATGGCAAAAACAAAATATGCAACATTTTCCCCAAAAAATATCTCAAAGTGCAATATTTAATTTGACGAATTGGAGCCTTGGATAGGTCAATAATTCATAATAACATTGATTTTGATTCATTATTATTTTTTAAAGAAAGAAACAGCCTGCATGGCAGCTTTGTGTTATTAGAGTAAACATTGCAACATTTTTGTTACATTTCACCTGTTTGGTCTTTCATTCCACTTTTTATGTTTTTAATTTTTTTAATCGTATTTTAAAATGGGCCGTTGGGCCGTTAAAAAATGACCGGCAGGCCACAAATGGCCCCCGGGCCGCACTTTGGACATCCCTGCCCTAGTGGATGCACTAATATTTATGATTATAATAATGATATATTATTATGATAATTGTTATTCACTAATGACAATTCTAGATCATCAGAAAAAACCTTATTCAAGCTTTTTTTCTCCATACAAAATCTTGGTAGACATTTCAAGCAGCATGCCAAAACCTTTTTAAAGTTTGTACATGTGCTTTAAAAAGCTTGTTTCAACCAAATCAAGTCAATGATTCTTTTTTTTAAAGCATGTAAACATAATGAGTGTCTGTATATGAGGCGGCGACCTTAGATTTAAGAAGTGGTGGGTGTCTAAATATTTGTAATTATAAATAAGTAACATAAAAGACCAAAAATGAGCCACAAACAACAAAGTCTTGTTTAGGAACACACAAATGCTATTTTCCCAAAAATGCATGGCACTCTGTAAAACACTATAATACCCTTTCCACCAAATGAGTGCGAAATACATACTTTTTTTGTTATGGACCTGGATGAAGATGTTAATTCAGGACACTATTGTGCTGGTGTGTTTATTTCATGCAAATAAGAGGAAATATATGTAAAAAAAAACCATCTACAACAAAGGCCCTTTCAAAGTATGCAGTCAAGAGCACAGGAAGACATTACGCTGAAAAGTCAAGTCTAGTTAAATGAGGCGTTTTCAAGCTGAGTGTCACTAAGTAGGCTTCCTGGAGCCGCTGGATCTTCTTGATATCCTGCAGAAGTGCCCGAGAGAGAAAAGCAGCATGTCACGGTGGTAATTGATATTCATCCCAAGATGTTTCTCCTCGCGCCGCTCTGATGTGTGGCTGCCGAGATGCAGTTTAGTCTTATTAAAAAGTTGTTTGATTAGCCAGCCCTGGAATGGAGGCTGTGGAAAGGTCTGGCAGCAGCAGATAAAAGGGGAATGATAAATAGGCCATTGCCAGTCAGCCACTAGAGCATCAAAACACATCCATTTCTTTGCAAAGTTGATCCAATTATTGTCAGCCACTCAGACGACAGCTACTATTCGCGTCAGTCTTTTCATTTCAGGCTAAATTGCCACCCCCCCTTTTTTTTTTTTGCAGATACGGCAATCGGTCATAAAGGGCCAGCCATCATTAGTGCTGTTTGAATTGGAGCCCCGTAGTGTTTGGTTAAGAGGGTTAATGCAAATTTGATGAAAGAATAAGGCTGCATTTACATATCGGCCTCAGCTCACATGGGCTGGGTAAACATTCTGTTTATCTCAAGTGTCATTTTATGATTTCAGTCAAATGTAAGAGCGACCTTGGCCCAGTCGGTGCATAAGACCAAAGAAATGTGCTCCCATTGAAATACACTTCGTTGAAGTCAAACTCCTTTTGTCACTTAAAGCAAATAAACAATATATCGCTACCATTGGCGTCCAATGTATTTTAAAAGATTCTTTTATACTACTATGAACAATGGAAAAATAGCATTTCTTGCCTGAAATTAGACTTTGTCATGAAATCTAATCCTATATCTTTTGAATATTTGGGTTATTCCTTGCAACATTTTATTTTCTTTAAAAAGCAATACAATGCAGTTAAAATTCATACTTTCCCTCAGTCCTGTTACCCGACACATTAATCCTTCTGAAAAATGTGGAATATTCCACAAGTCACATAGTCCACAGTAAATTGCATCATTCAGATCCACTGCAGGCGGGGATTGGGTCTGGGGTTAAGGCACCAAAACAGTCCTGTTGCCTACCTACATTATTTGTTTAATGTTGTTTATTTCTTTATTTTTGTTGTTGTTAAATCATGTGTCAACATGCTATTAGCATGCATGCCGTAGGGCTATACTTCAAGTGTTTCCTCACTTTGTCAAAAAGTCACTCCTGGTACTCAAATTAGTCATTATTGTCATATAGGGATCCTATACAAAAATGAAATAAAGTTGCCTGAAATGGGCCAATACACATTTTGACTCGTTAAATAAATGTATTTTCAGATTTAGAGCTGAAAAAGACAGAAATGTTTGTTTGTTTTGAGTGTTTCTACAAGCAAATGGCACTGATTTCGTGGAATGGGTCGTATACAGATGTTTTTCATCCATCCATCAATCCATCCATCGTATCATTATCAGGTCACGTTTTCATCCCTGAAAATGTTAACAAATGTTACAAGCATTATTCATTATTCAATTTAAAACATCGGCGCTCATCCTGCTTAAATGTGTATTGCTTATAAAACATTTGATTAAAATTGTTACAATCCAATGAAAACAATTTTTTTGGGAGGTTTGGGGTAAGATTAGATTTGATAAAACAGATGTTTAAGAATGACCTAAAAACAAAAACAGTGCCATTCACATCTCGCATAACCTTTTAATTGTTAATAAATACGACAAGGATTAAAATAAATTTGATCAATACAAATTTCAACTGTATAAGATGACTTATGTCTAACATTTTCTTCTAGTTTTGAATAAACTAGCTCTGAATAAAGAAACCTCTGGATTTCAAAACGATTCTAAATTTTTTTTTAAATTCGAACAACAGCATGTTTAACATTCACAAGTATAAATAAGTGCTTGGCCTGAATGTGGGCAGAGTAAGCTGCTAAAAATAAGGCAAAACACTGCCATCTATGGCTTCTTTCTGAGGACTGCTGAGCTTAGGTGCAGCCTGTATGCAGCACCCAAGACATGGATTGTGCAATATTTGCAAATAAGGGGAATGCAATTAAATTGTAATCAAAAAATTGTTAACTTCAATCACTTTTTGTTTTAATTTTTTTTAAAATAAAGTGTTTGAAGCTAGTTTTTTTTTTTTCTCAGCTAAAGTTTGGACGTCTCATGAAGCTGACACGTTTTTGGCTTCCAAATTTGACAGATTAGACTGGGAGCTCGATTTTCATCCAAATGGGCATCTGGTGGCCATATCCTTTAAGCAACACAATTCTGCACAAATCAGGGGTTCTGTCTGAGCTTTTCGTACCACCTGCTGTGTATCTTCCCCTTGACGTGATTGAGCCTGCCTTCATTGTTTCATCATCATTTCATCTTTACACTTTGTAGGCCAAAATGCAACACACATTGCACATTTTGTACTTTTACGGCCAATATAGGGATACTGCAAACATTGTATCCTGGGTGCGCCTATAAGCGTACTTACTCTATACGGCGCAATGCTCATTTCACATCTATATTGGCAATAAAAAGACATATCGGGGTGAAATTTGGACTGAGATTAAAAGGCGCATTAAGGCACAATAATGACGTGCATATAGCTGCCAGACTGGGGTAGCAGGCTGGCGGCGAAACAGAGAAGCAAGCCAGATGTCAGGGCTTCTATAGCTTAGGCCTTGACCAGGCCTTCGTCTGCGGCGGCCCTTTATGTAGCTCTCTACGTGATGCCCCGGTCCCCTATGGGAGATCCAAGGCTTTACTGGTGATGAGACGCGATCTATCCCTTCTGTCACCTTGCTTCAAGTTATTCATACACCATCCATACAGTCGCTCCTCCAAGGCCTCTAATCCCCGTCTCCCGAGGTGGAGTGCAGACAGGGAAGCAGACAGGCGGGCAGGTTGCAAGTCTGTTCATAAGATGTTCAACACACTGAGCATGAAGACGCATTTTACATTGACAAAATTTTGGGCGGCGCTATCAGCGTGAGGCTGCAGAACAGTGGGCTCCTGCCGCAAGCGGAAACCCCGATTCATGCGATAACGTGCTAACGCATGCAGACGCGGACCGTCTCACAGCCTCTCTTCGCAGAGGCCGTGGAGCGAATTTAATCCTACAGATTTGGAAAAGCGCTGCAATTTCTGACTTTGCATCCTAATTTACCGGTCAGCGGATGATAACTTTCTCCCCGCACCAATATGGAGACAGACGGGGCTCATGCTAAATTCAAGGAATCGGATCCTAAAAATGCAATATGTTGAAATCCCTCGCTATTGGAGCTGGAAACACCTCAGCGCCCTGCTGAGTAAATTTGCTGAGCGCGGCCATCCCTTGATGTTTACAAACAAATACAGAAAAAAAAGTTGACGTAATGCATTTATTTGAACAAGAACTAAGAAATGTGCAAATAGATCATTCTTAGGGGATCTTTGCTTTGCAAACACACCTATTATAGATTAAAGTTTGACAGTATGCCAGAGTTATCAAGGTAAACGAGAACTGTGACTGACAACAGAAAGTGCTTTCTCCTGGTTCTCCTTTGTGTGCGTGTGTGTGTGTGTGTATACCACATGCACACAAAGCAAGTCTCACTATGCGACACTGGTTTCTGGCTCCTCCATGGAAGAATCATCAATTCATCTCGGACAACCTGGCCACTCCCTTCAAGGATCAGCACATAAAGACTGACCTGGGGCACACACACCAGAATGCATTAATCAAGTGTCACAGGTGTATGTGACGGTGTATGAGGTCAGATTGTGGCACAATGTGTTGCAAAAGCTGGGTCATGAACAGGGCAGTGGATCAACGCCAGAGCCACAATATCTTAATAACAAAAATACATCAATGTGTTGCTATTTCCTGTTGAATACTGAATCTACTATGTGTGATCAGGAATGTTTGTCAAACTCAAATAGTGTTGTTTTTTTCCCTGCAGAGATTAACTTGTTTAATGCAGGGAGCAATCACCCATTGAAGCTGCAGTGTGTGTGCGGTTGGGTGTGTGTGTGAGACAAAGACCACCTGTGCAGTGGAGAGAGCCAGTGAATTTGGAAGCAACGTTTGCTTTGTCAATTGCCATTTGATTTGTCACTCAGCAGACTCCGACTGAGTCATTGAGTAAGCCACACCTGCTTTCCCCATCTCGGCCTTTCTTCTCCCTCCAACACAAGGTGTATCTAAGAGTTCACCTCCAGGCCAATGCTGTTGACACACATACCTAGCAGCGCGTGGCTCACGCCTATTTCTCCCGGAGAGCATTGGCGTCGAGTTGTAGCGAAGGAAAATCCTCACCGGTCTGCCAAGACTTGATTTCTTTCCCTCATTTTTTCCACACTCACAGAAGTTAACATCACTGCATCAGTTGCTGCCTCCTTGTGGGACTTAGAGTAGAGATGAAATGTTCTCAAACGAGTCGAATCATTTGAATGGCTCTTTTAAGTGAAATACGAGAACCGATTTATAGTTGCGAGCCGTTTGTTTTCCGTGGCATGTGCGTGGCACCAGACTGGACCCATAAATGAGACAGAGTCAGAAGAAACGTAGCAACATTTTGATTAACTGCTATAGTTAATTGTTCTGCTGTGGTTTTTTGAAGGAGTTCAGGCCTACACACACCATGTTGGCTTGCACAATTTTGCGTCACATTTTTAGCTTGTCCTACTTTTTAATTGTAGTTTTATTTATGTTTTATATAAAATTGTAGACAAATTATTGTTATTCATTGTTTGTAAATGTACATGTGTACTAGGTTTTTAGGTGAGGGAAATCCAAATAAGTTGCCACATTTCCAGAAAGCTAAGGACAAGGGGGCAGACTTCTCCCTTCACTAGTTGCCTTATTTTGTATATTCCGGAGAACCAGCACCCTCTGCAGTAGACAGTTGACTTTGGTGTATTTATTTTATCAGCGGTGCAGGAGTGTTCCGCTTTTTTTTAAGGACCTTCTGCAAAATAGTTTTTTTAACTGAACTCGTGGGCCACGAGTTGAATAGCCCAAACGAGGAAACCTTAAGGAACGCCATGAGTATAACTAAATAATTTAAACAAATGCCTACTGACTGCATCTGAAGTAAACAAGCTACAGCAACACCTTGGTTACATAAATCACATTACAAAAACATTTGTAACTGCCACAAAGGAGAGGACTTAAAGGGGTGTCTTGAAAAATGCCTCAGTTATTTAAATCACAAGTTTGGACCCCAGTGTTCTATGTTTGCTGGCAAGGTTGAAATGTCAATGCAGTGATCTGCCAATGTGTTTACAGTGGTCCAAGTTCTTCTGTACATCAGGGGCACTCAAGCAATTTTAGGGATTTACTGCAAAAATATCTCCCAATTTTTGAACTGAACTCGGGGGTCGGTATGGTGTCATTACTGAGCAGGATTTGGCCCTTGGGCTGGCAGTTGAATAGCCCTGTTTATTATGGAATGTTTATAATAAAAACAAAGTATAAACCAGATTAAATGATCATGAATATTTAAAATAAATTCCTACCAATATATGCTCCATGTGAAAGTTGTAATTATTCTGATCCAAAGTGTATCTTACAACTGCTACCTGTACAGTGAGTGCTTACTTTACAAAAACAAGTTACTTCTAAAACAAATGAAATAATAATAACAATCACAATGAACCAGTCTTTTGAACAACTCTTTTAAAGGGGAACTGCACTTATTTTGGAATTTTGCCTATCGTTTACAATCCTTATGAGACAAGAAGACAAAAGTTTTTTTTCGCTTTTTAACATAAAAATTGTCTCGTTCTAGGAAGCTAGCAATGCAGCTAATGGGAGCAATCAATTCTACCTCTAAATCACTTTAAAAAAGCATTCAAAAACCTTCAACAATACTTCATTTACGCTCCATAACCCGTGTAATAAGCAAAGCTGTAGCAACATTGTTATTGTAAGACCGGACACTGAGAGACTCTTTTTCTAGCATACTAACACATCGGGCAGGGCACTTTGCGGTCCGATCCTCGGCTACATAAGCTAGCTCTTGGGACGTGGAACGTCACCTCGCTGGGGGGGAAGGAGCCTGAGCTAGTGCGTGAGGTGGAGAAGTTCCGGCTAGATATAGTCGGACTCACTTTGACGCACAGCAAGGGCTCTGGAACCAGTTCTCTTGAGAGGGGCTGGACTCTCTTCCACTCTGGCGTTGCCGGCAGTGAGAGGCGATGGGCTGGGGTAGCAATTATTGTTTCCCCACGACTCAAAGCCTGCATGTTGGAGTTCAACCCAGTGGACGAGAGGGTAGCTTCCCTCCGCTTTCGGGTGGGGGGAAGGGTCCTGACTGTGGTTTGCGCTTACGCGCCAAACAGCAGCTCAGAGTACCCACCCTTTTTGGATTCACTCGAGGAAGTACTGGAGAGTGCTCCCCCGGGTGATTTCCTCGTTCTACTGGGAGACTTCAACGCTCATGTTGGCAGCGACAGTGAAACCTGGAGAGGTGTGATTGGGAAGAATGGCCGCCCGGATCTGAACCCGAGTGGCGTTTTGTTATTGGACTTTTGTGCTTGTCACAGATTGTCAATAACAAACACCATGTTCAAACATAAGGGTGTCCATATGTGCACTTGGCACCAGGACACCGTAGGCCGCTGTTCCATGATCGGCTTTGTAGTTGTGTCATCGGATTTGCGGTCTCATGTTTTGGACACTCGGGTGAAGAGAGAGGCGGAGCTTTCTACTGATCACCACCTTGTGGTGAGTTGGCTGCGATTGTGGGGGAGGATGTCGGACAGACCTGGCAGGCCCAAACGCATTGTGAGGGTCTGCTGGGAACGCCTGGCAGAGTCTCCTGTCAGAGAGAGTTTGAATTCCCACCTCCGGAAGAACTTTGAACATGTCACAAGGGAGGCGCTGGACATTGAGTACGAGTGGACGATGTTCCATACCTCTATTGTCGAGGCGGCCGATTGGAGCTGTGGCCGCAAGGTGGTTGGTGCCTGTCGTGGCGGTAAGCCTAGAACCCGCTGGCAGCGGTGAGGGATGCCGTCAAGCTGAAGAAAGAGTCCTATTGGGCTCTTTTGGCTCATAAGACTCCGGAGGCAGCAGACAGGTACCGACAGGCCAAGCGGTGTGCGGCTTCAGCGGTCACGGAGGCAAAAACTCGGACATGGGAGGAGTTCGGGGAAGCCATGAAGGACGACTTCCGGACGGCTTCGAAGCAATTCTGGACCACCATCCGCCGCCTCAGGAAGGGGAAGCAGTGCAGTGTCAACACCGTGTGGTGGGGATGGTGTTCTGCTGACCTCGACTGCGGATGTTGTGGATCGGTGGAGGGAATACTTCGAAGACCTCCTCAATCCTGCCAGCACATCTTCCTATGAGGAAGCAGTGCATGGGGAGTCTGTGGTGGGCTCTCCTATTTCTGGGGCTGAGGTTGCTGAGGTAGTTAAAAAGCTCCTCTGTGGCAAGGCCCCGGGGGTGGATGAGATCCGCCCGGAGTTCCTTAAGGCTCTGGATGCTGTGGGGATCGCGTGGACATCAGGGGCGGTACCTCTGGATTGGCAGACCGGGGTGGTGGTTCCTATCTTTAAGAAGGGGAACTGGAGGGTGTGTTCCAACTATCGTGGGATCACACTCCTCAGCCTTCCCGGTAAGGTCTATTCAGGTGTACTGGAGAGGAGGCTACACCGGATAGTCAAACCTCGGATTCAGGAGGAACAGTGTGGTTTTCGTCCTGGTCGTGGAACTGTGGACCAGCTCTATACTCTCGGCAGGGTCCTTGAGGGTGCATGGGAGTTTGCCCAACCAGTCTACATGTGCTTTGTGGACTTGGAGAAGACATTCGACCGTGTACCCCAGGAAGTCCTGTGGGGAGTGCTCAGAGAGTATGGGGTAGCGGACTGTCTTATTGTGGCGGTCCGCTCCCTGTATAATCAGTGTCAGAGCTTGGTCCGCATTGCCGGCACTGAGTCGGACACGTTTCCAGTGAGGGTTGGACCCCGCCAAGGCTGCCCTTTGTCACAGATTCTGTTCATAACTTTTATGGACAGAATTTCTAGGCGCAGTCAGGGCGTTGAGGGTATCTGATTTGGTGGCTGCAGGATTAGGTATCTGCTATTTGCAGATGATGTGGTCCTGATGGCTTCATCTGGCCAAGATCTTCAGCACTCACTGGATCGGTTCGCAGCCGAGTGTGAAGCGACTGGGATGGGAATCAGTACCTCCAAGTCCGAGTCCATGGTTCTCTCCCGGAAAAGGGTGGAGTGCCATCTCCGGGTTGGGGAGGAGATCTTGCCACAAGTGGAGGAGTTCAAGTACCTCGGAGTCTTGTTCACGAGTGAGGGAAGTGTGGATCGTGAGATCGACAGGCGGATCGGTGCGGCGTCTTCAGTAATGCGGACACTGTATCGATCCGTTGTGGTGAAGAAGGAGCTGAGCCGGAAGGCAAAGCTCTCAATTTACCGGTCGATCTACGTTCCCATCCTCACCTATGGTCATGAGCTTTGGGGTATGACCGAAAGGACAAGATCACGGGTACAAGCGGCCGAAATGAGTTTCCTCCGCCGGGTGGCGGGGCTCTCCCTTAGAGATAGGGTGAGAAGCTCTGTCATCCGGGAGGAGCTCAAAGTAAAGCCGCTGCTCCTCCACATCGAGAGGAGCCAAATGAGGTAGTTCGGGCATCTGGTCAGGATGCCACCCGAACGCCTCCCTAGGGAGGTGTTTCGGGCACGTCTGACCGGTAGGAGACCAAGGGGAAGACCCAGGACACGTTGGGAAGACTATGTCTCCCGGCTGGCCTGGGAACGCCTCGGGATCCCCCGGGAGGAGCTGGACGAAGTGGCTGGGGAGAGGGAAGTCTGGGCTTCCCTGCTTAGGCTGCTGCCCCCGCGACCCGACCTCCGATAAGCGGAAGAAGATGGATGGATGGATCCCTAATAACAATCTTCTTTGGCAGCTTAGTCACAGATGACCATGGTAATTTATGCTCTTGGGTCACACACTTATTTCGATTTGATGTCTACCGTATTTTTCTGACTATACGTCGCAGTTTTTTTCATAGTATGGCCGGGGGTGCGACTTATACTCAGGAGCGACTTATGTGTGAAATTATTAACACATTACCGTAAAATATCAAATAATATTATTTAACTCATTCACGTAAGAGGCTAGGCGTATAAGATTTCATGGGATTTAGCAATTAGGAGTGACAGATTGTTTGGTAAACGTATAGCATGTTCTATATGTTATAGTTATTTGAATGACTCTTACCATGATATGTTACGTTAACATACCAGGCACGTTCTCAGTTGGTTATTTATGCGTCTTATAACGTACACTTATTCAGCCTGTTGTTCACTATTCTTTATTTATTTTAAATTGCCTTTCAAATGTCTATTCCTGGTGTTGGGTTTTATCAAATAAATTTCCCCCAAAAATGCGACTTATACTCCAGTGTGACTTATTTTTGTTTTTTTCCTTTTTTATTATGCATTTACGGCCGGTGCGACTTATACTCCGGAGCGGTTTATACTCCGAAAAATATGGTAATTTTTTATTTTATTTATGTATTTATTTTTATTTTGTAATGGTACTTTGATTATTATTAATAGTTTATTGTTTTTATTTAAATAGTTTTGTCATCCTATTTTAGTCAATTACTGTATTTTCCGCACTATGAGGCGCACCGGATTATAAAGCGCACCTTAATGAATGACCTATTTTAAAACTTTGTTCATATATAAGGCGCACTGCATTATAAGGCGCACCGCATTATAAGGCGCATAGAATAGACGCTACAGTAGAGGCTGGGGTTACGTTATGCATCCCGTAGTTGCGAGACCCGTTGTGGCTCAATATTGGTCCATATATAAGGCGCACCGGATTATAAGGCGCACTGTCAGCTTTTGAGAAAATTGGAGGTTTTTAGGTGCCCCTTATAGTGCGAAAAATACGGTATTAGATATATTTTTTCAGTTATAATGAGTGTTGTAATTAGACAATGCACTTATTTAATTATAATTTTCACATTTTAACTTGATGTTTTGTTGATACGGTACATTCATGTTCGTTGACAACGCCTAGCATGGCTGTACAAGTCAATTCTTGAGTGACAGTCCCTGTTGCACTTAGTGAAAACATGTGTAGAAACTTCGTCCCGCTCCTGCTGTGCAACGGTATTTGCAATAAGTTTCCTCCTGTCTCTCTTCTCCTGTCTCTCTGGCCTCTTCTCAAATCAGCCTCTGCAATACCCCGTCTAACCGCTTGAAGCCAGACATTTCGGTTCTCCGCCTGTATCTCCCGGCTGTCTAGAGGAATGTTACACGCCTTCAGATCTCTCTTGCATGCGTCCTTGAACCGGAGGGAGGGACGGACAACACGTCTGGAACCAGCAGCCAGTTGTCCATACATAATGTCCTTGGGAAGCCGTCCGTCCTTCATCCGCCGAACATGTCCCAGCCATCGAAGACGGCGCTGGCTAAGCAGAGAGTTCATGCTATGGATATTAGCCCGCTGAAGAATGACACTGTGTGGAATATAGCCCTGCCAACTAATACCAAGGATACTTTTGATGCACCGCATGTGGAAAGCGTTAAGTCGACACTCTTATCTCATGTAAGTAGTCCAGGTCTCGCTTCCGTAGAGTAAAGTGCTGAGAACGCAGGCCTGATAAACTCGGATCTTTGTATGTTGAGTAAGACCGTTGTTTTCCCATACTCGTTTTGCTAGTTTAGCCATGATGGTATTTGCTTTTCCAAACCTCCTGTCAAGTTCAACATCAAGCGAGAGTTTATTGCTGATTGTCGAGCCTAGGTATATAAAATGATCTACTACATCTAAAGTGACACCATTCATCTTGATAGCAGGATTTGCAGCACCTTGAACGCTAACATTGGTTTTCTGCAGGCTAACTGTAAATCCAAACTGTTCACAAGCATTCGCAAAATAGTCACTTAGACGTTGTAAGGCTTCTTTGGTGTCGGTAACAAGAGCAGCATCGTCTGCAAAAAGAATCTCTCAGATTAACACTGACCTCCTTTTGGTCTTCGCACGTAATCTTGCCAGATTGAACAATTTGTCATCAGACCGTGTGTGTAGATAGACACCCTCAATGGATGTGTAAAAAGCGTAGGACAGGAGTATTGAGAAGAATATTCCAAAAAGAGTTGGTGCTAAGATGCAGCCCTGCTTAACACCACTGTTGATAGAGAAGGAGTCCGAACAAGATCCATCATACAAGACTGTTCCATTCATGTTGGAATGGAAAGAGATCAACATGCTGGGTAGTTTTGGAGGACATCCAATCTTTTGTAGAAGCTTGAATAGGCCCTTCCTGCTGACAAGATCGAAAGCCTTGGTTAGATCTATGAACATCATGTAAAGAGGTTGACCTTGATCTTTTCTTGAATCTGCCGGACTGAAAATATCATGTCAGTCGTCGATCTTCCAGCCCTGAAACCACATTGGTATTCAGGATAGATACGATCTGCAAGTATATGTAGCCTGTTTAGGATTATGCGTTCAAGTGAGTAATTCCTCTATAGCTATTGCAGTCACTGTGGTCCCCTTTATTCTTATAAAGTGTCACAATAGTGGCATCACGCATGTCCTGAGGTACTCCTTTATGTATTGACATAATGACAATAAAGACTCCTTGAAGCTATAATCAGGAACACGACAAGTGCAATACAGTGGTTTCTTTATTGTATGCTATACTCAATGAATGAATGAATGAATGAATGAATGAATGAATGAATCTGCCTGTCAACGTAGAATTATATATCTAAGCTCAAAAACTCCAAACTGGGCTTTCATACAAAACAGAGGGCTATCAGACTTTGACAACAAATTAACTAGTGTTCCTGGAGAAGGACATGCACATGTACAAAGATACAAATAAAAGGTAAGACCACAAATGGTGGTCAAGTAGTCAGTGCCTCACCATCCATGAACCTCATAGCACGGCATATTATAAGACCTGTGTGAGATGTCTCTGTCTCTGGTTCCTCTTGGACCACCAGGGAAGGCACAACACTCTCGGATGTGGTTTTTACAATTGTTTTAATTCTTTTCTCACACAAGTCTCTCTCGGCTTTTCAGCTGTTGCTGCGGCGTTTTACAATTGTTTTAATTCTTTTCTCACACCAGTCTCTCTTGGCTTTTCAGCTCTTCTTTCGCACAATGTCTCTCCTTTGGCTTTTCAGCCCTCTCCTCCTGTGTTCGCTCCTGCTTTCCAGCTCCGCCCCCGCTCATGGTCTCTGACGCTGCTAATAAAGGAACAGGTGATTAGATAACTCGTTCCAGCTGAGCCATCCACTCACCTGTCTGCTGCTTCATGGCCGGCCCCCGCACACACCCCGCCCGCAGGGAACGCGCGAACCACGCCCCTCTCCACATGCCTCCACCGCCAGATTTAGGCCGGGCAGCCGTCCGGCCGCGCCCACTCCCCCCCCACCGCGGGGTTGAGAGAGGAAGTCTGCCACGGCCATCTGCGTGCCCGGCCTGTGGACCACCCGGAAGTTGTAGGGCTGTAATGCCAGATACCACCGGGTGATCCGCGCGTTGGCGTCCTTCATGTGGTGGAGCCACTGGAGCGGTTTGTGGTCTGAGCAGAGACTGAAGGCACGCCCCAACAGGTAGTAGTGGAGGGCCTCGACCGCCCACCGGATGGCAAGGCACTCCCTCTCCACCGTGCTGTACCTTGCCTCCCGGTCCGAGAGTTTCCGGCTGATGTACAGCACGGGGCGGTGGACGCCCCCCACCTGCTGAGACAGCACCACCACCAGTCCCCGGCCCGACGTGTCCGCCTGCAGACAGAAAGGGATGTCAAAATTAGGCATGTGCAGCACCCGCTCCTCGCAGAGTGCTGTTTTTACCTTCTCAAACCCCCGCTGGCACTGCTCCGTCCACTGGACCAGTTCTGGAGCACCCTTTCGGGTGAGGTCAGTCAGCGGGCCGGTCCAGTCCGCGAACCGGGGAATGAACCGGCGGTAATAGCCCGCCAGTCCCAAAAACTGCCTCACCTCTTTTTTTGTCTTGGGGGGTGGACAGGCCGCGATCGCCGCTGTTTTGTCCACTTGTGGCCGCACCTGTCCCCCTCCCAAGTGGTACCCCAGATACTGTACCTCCCTCCGGCCAACCGCGCACTTTGCCGGGTTGGCGGTGAGCCCCGCCCGCCTCAGGGACTCGAGCACCGCCCCCACCCGCCGCATGTGTTGTTCCCAGCTGCTACTCTGGATGATGACATCATCCAGGTAGGCAGCCGCGTATGCAGCGTGGGGTCGCAGCACGCGGTCCATGAGACGCTGGAACGTGGCGGGCGCACCGAACAAGCCAAACGGAAGTGTCACAAATTGGTACAAACCGTCCGGAGTTGAAAAGGCCGTTTTTTCTCGGGACTCTGGTGACAAGGGAATATGCCAGTAGCCCTTGGTCAAATCCAGTGTCGTGAAAAAATTAGCAGTGCCCAGCCGATCCAGGAGCTCGTCGACCCGAGGCATTGGGTACGCGTCAAACCGTGATTGTTCATTCACCCTGCGGTAATCCACACAGAACCGCACAGTCCCATCCTTCTTCCCAACCAGAACAATAGGACTGCACCACGCGCTGTGGGATTCTTCTATCACCCCCAACTCAAGCATGGTTTTTAATTCCTCCGAAACTACTTTGCGCTTGTGTTCGGGAAGCCGATATGGCCGAGACCGCACCGTAACCCCCGGGCTGGTCTCAATATGATGGCGGATGAGACTCGTGCGACCGGGCCGCGAGGAGAACACATCAGAGTAGCGCCGCTGTAACTCAGCAACCTCCGCTCTCTGCGCCAATGTGAGCTGGTCATCACAGGACAGCTGAGGGGCCGGGCCAGAGCGCGGGATCTCCGGCCCCAACTCCTCCTCTTCCCTCACCACTGTCACCATGGAAACAGGCTCCGCCTCCTTCCATGCCTTCAGCAGGTTCAGATGGTAGATCTGAGTGTCTCCGCGTCGGTCCGAGCGCCGAACCTCATAATCGACATCACCCACTTGCCGTGCGACCTCAAAGGGCCCCTGCCACTTTGCAAGTAATTTGGAGCTTGTGGTTGGAAGCAATACAATAACTTTTTCTCCCGGTGTGAATTTGCGTAGTTGGGTCCCCCTGTTATACGTGCGCCGCTGACGCTCTTGGGCACGGAGCAAATTCTCACGTGACAAGTGCCCCACCTTGTGGAGTTTTGCTCGCATGTCCATGACGTACTGAATTTCATTTTTGCTGGAGCTTGGACCCTCCTCCCAGCTTTCTTTAATGACGTCCAGCACTCCGCGAGGCCTCCGGCCGTACAATAACTCGAAAGGTGCAAAACCAACTGAGGCCTGGGGTACCTCCCGCATCGCAAACATTAAGGGGTCCAACCATTTATCCCAATTCTGTTTGTCCTCATGCATAAATTTACGGATCATGGTTTTCAGCGTTTTGTTTAATCTCTCCACCAGCCCATCCGTTTGTGGATGATACACGCTGGTGCGGATCGCTTTAATTCCCAGTAACCCGTAAAGTTCCTTTATCGTGCGCGATATAAAGGACGTGCCCTGGTCAGTCAGAATCTCTTTCGGGATTCCAACTCGGGAGATGACCTGAAACAGTGCTTGCGCAACACTCTTGGCAGAGATAGAGCGCAAGGGCACTGCTTCGGGATAGCACGTTGCGTAATTCCACCAGGACTAACACAAAGCGGTATCCCCGTGTGCTCGGGTGAAATGGTCCGATGAGGTCCATCCCAATTCTCTCGAACGGGACCTCCATGAGCGGTAATGGGCGCAAGGGCGCCTTTGGGGTGGCCGCCGGGTTCACAGCTGGCAGTCCGGGCAGGCCGCGCACCAACGGCGCACGTCTGCCCGGAGGCCTGGCCAATAGAATCGGACCCTGACCCGATTGAGTGTTTTCTCATACCCTAAGTGGCCAGCCATAGGATTAAAATGCGCCGCCTGAAAAACCATTTCCCGGCGGCGTTTTGGCACCAACAACTGGGTGTGTTCCTCCCCGGTTTGAGTGTCACGGCCCACTCAGTATAATCTATCCCGAATAATTGAAAAATGGGGGAATACCCGCGCTTTCCCCGGGCGCACCAGCTGACCGTCAATATAATCCACCTGGTCCCAGGCCTTGCGCAAGGTTTCATCACGGGACTGCTCGAGGGGAAAATCCTCAGTAGCTTGCCACCGGGGGGCCGGGGGGGCCTCCCGCGAAGCCCCCACCGGTTCCCGCTCGGCAGTACCGGATGAAGCCGCGTCGCCGCTGAGAACTGCGCGGATACTCCCCTCTCCTACTGTCCGTGAACGCACCCCCACGCATTGTGTCACCAAATGGTTGAATCCCGGCCAATTCATCCCTAGAATTACGGGGTGCGTAAGGTGCGTGCTTACGGCAACCTTGACATTATGCTTTTGATTATTATATAAAATTTCCACTGGCACCATAGGGTACTCGTGCACATCCCCATGAATACACCTAATTTTCCCCCGTGTCGCCTGCCTCAACGCCCCGGGTCGAACCAGGTTTTGGTGGATCATGGTCTGTTTGCAGCCCGAATCCACCATCGCCCGATATGTACCCCCTTGTACCCTTACCGGGACACAGTACGTCTCCCCCCGATCGGGGGCGGGTGCTGGAGGCCCGACAACCCGCATCACCTGCCCCACCTCCATTATGGAGCACTCCCGGCGCACGTGCCCAGGCCGTCCGCACCTCCAGCACACCGGCCCTGGTGTTTGAGGTGCCATCTGCGAGGGAAGCCCTTTCTCCGCAGCGCCGGTACCCTGGAATTCACAAATCGGAAAGATATTATACCCCCGTGTGTCCCCCCTTGTGCGTCTCTGGGTGCGTGTGGGTGTGTGTTCTTTTTGCATACCCGCTTGGGGAACCTGTTCGCGGGCTCCGGGTGGCTCCGCCGGGCGTGGTCGCCGGCGGGGTGATGGGGTGGGCCCCTCGGCCGTCTTGGTTTCCTCCTCCCGCTGGACCGCCAGCTGTTCCTCCGCCAATTTCACCGCTGCTTTGACGTCCGGGGGGCTGTGGTACCTTACCCACGCGGAGGTCCTGGCCGGGATGGCCTCCACAAACCGCTCCAGGACGATGGCCTCCAGCATTTTTGGATCCAACCCGTTAGGCTGGAGCCAACGGGTTGCTGCGTCTCTCAGCTGAAACGCCAGCACGAATGGCCGGTCCCCTGGTCCCCACTTCATGGCCCGGAACTTTCGCCTGATGGTCTTCGGGGCTGCTGCCGACCCGGTCCAGTATGGCGTGGCGCAAGTTTGAATACTGCATGCGAGCGGCCGCCGGGAGACTCAACGCCGCCCGCTGCACCTCCCCCACCAGGAGCGGCAGCAGCTTCGCGCCCCATTCTTCCTCCGGCCACTTGCATGATGTCGCCGTGGCCTCGAAGACATCAAGGAATGTCTGGGGGTCCTCCCCCTCCACCATGCGCTTCATGGAGGACATCCCTCCCGCCGCCTCTGCTCTGTCCATTAGCGCCTGCAGCACCTGTGTCTGCTGCCGGCTTGCCGTCCACACTTCGGCCAGCACTTGGCCCAGTGCCTCCAGCAGGGATGTTGTCGACATACCTTCTGTGGTCCGCCTTGTTGGGTGCCACTGTGAGATGTCTCTGTCTCGGGTTCCTCTTGGACCACCAGGGAAGGCACAACACTCTCGGATGTGGTTTTTACAATTGTTCTTTTCTCACACAAGTCTCTCTCGGCTTTTCAGCTGTTGCTGCGGCGTTTTACAATTGTTTTAATTCTTTTCTCACACCAGTCTCTCTTGGCTTTTCAGCTCTTCTTTCGCACAATGTCTCTCCTTTGGCTTTTCAGCCCTCTCCTCCTGTGCTCGCTCCTGCTTTCCAGCTCCGCCCCCGCTCATGGTCTCTGACGCTGCTAATAAAGGAACAGGTGATTAGATAACTCGTTCCAGCTGAGCCATCCACTCACCTGTCTGCTGCTTCATGGCCGGCCCCCGCACACACCCCGCCCACAGGGAACGTGCGAACCACGCCCCTCTCCACAACCTGTTTCTAGCATGCTTATCTAATTACAATAGCACCTCCAAATTTGAATGTCCGTAAGTAAGAACATACTATTCAGAATTTAAGCAACATGTTTATAACCTGGACGCACATACCATTCAATAGGCAATAACTGGAATAAAGAGGAGACTGTATATTTGCTTCACAAATTATAAGAACATAACATTTTGAAGTGCACCAAGGGTGAGAACATCCACCTGACACCCCCGAGATTAATTGAAGCAGGTAGAATGCCAGCTTCTTTCGGACACCAGAATAAATACGAGTGAAATGGAAATTAATTAGGCAGGTATATTACAATACAAATAAGAGAGTGTACACAAAATCTTCACATTACATTTGTGCACTCCAAGCTGATTAGCAATTACTCTGTATTCCGCACAATTGGCAAGCTTGCACACAACAATTGCAACACTCATACAACTAAACAAAAATATAAACACAACATGTTTGTTTTTGCACCCATTTTTCATAAGTTGAACTCAACTATATAAAACTTTTACTATATAGACAAAATACCTATTTCCCTCAATTATTGTTCACATATCTGTCAAAACCTATGCTAGTGAGCATTTCTTCTTTGTCAAGATAGTCCATCCCACTTTACAGGTGTGGCATATCAAGATGCTGATTAAACAGCATGATTATTGCACAGGTGTGCCTTAGGCTGCCCACAATAAGAGACCACACTGAAACGTGCAGTTTTATCACACAGCACAATGCCACAGATGTCGCAAGTTTTGAGGGAGCGTGCAGTCGGCATGCTGACTGCAGAACTTTTGCCTGTGAATTGAATGTTAAGTTCTATATCATAGGCAGTCGCCAAAGGCGTTTCAGAGAATTTGACAGTACATCCAACCGGCCTCACAACCGCAGCCAACAGTGTAACCACACCAGCCCAGGACTTCCACATTCAGCAGGTGCACCTCCATGATCATCTGAGACCAGCCACCTGGACAGGTGCTGCAATAATTGGTTTGCATTACTCGTCATCCTCATCGGGGTCTCGACCTGACTGCAGTTCATCGTCGTAACTGACTTGAGTGGGCAAATGCTCACACAGCTCTTGAAATGTTATCGAATCAAATTGAACAGGTGTATCTATTGTTGTTTCCTCTCGTTATTTCATGTGGCTTGCCGGAAAGCACAGATCAACCATGTTCAGTTTCATGCTCACACATACAATGGACACAACATATACCAAGCCCCCAAAACAAACTCAGCTCACAAGAAATTAGCAAGATGTTGCCGGAAAAATTCAACAGCATACACAATTTCTAGGCTTTACTTATACATCCTTGAAAATATTTTAGTGCATCAAATGAAGATTGTATGCCTTAACCTTAACTGCTAATTGTTTTTTGTTAAATGTCAATTTGCACACGTAGGCATTCATGTCACATTACAATGTAATGCTAATATATTATTAGATTGTAGTACACCAGACTATTGTTGGTATACTGTAATTCCTTTGAGATGTGGAGAACACATGGATGACATTGTAAGGACGCTACATGAAACACATGACTTTGAATCATCTTAGCATCACAGAGGATGTCTATGATAGGAGACCATGCATCAATCTTCGAAATAGTTGCAAATTCTAGACTAAAGTTGCCTTCTGTAGGTGCATAACGAGCTCATTCAACAACACTCTGAGGGTGTGGATCAGCAACAGTTGATTAATAGACGTATACAGTATTTACACACAAAGCTACAGGGGTGACAAACTCCACTCTAGAGTGCATCGCCAACCAGTCCAATAAGCCCACCACTCCCTTGATGGCAGCGCTCATCACTGTCTATGTGACGGCAGTGCTAAAAAAGCACCAGGCAAAGGTGATGAGAAAGCTGTCGTCTTTCCCATGACTGCAAATTCCTGAGCGGAAAAGCTTACAGAGCTCAAACAAAAGCATGAGATTGATTCAGTGTATATTTACAAAGAGCAGCGTCAGAAATAATAACATTAATGTTATTTTGAGGTACTTGTTCTCACTATACATACGTACATATAGACAGTCAAACCTACTTTACAAATATGAAGATCACAATTGCAGCTCCAGATTTTAGTCTATATATGATATAAATAATGTTTACTTACTGTAGATGTTAGGTTTTATGCTCCTAAAGTCTGGAATACTCTTCCAGAAGACGCAAGACCGGTCTCAACATTGGTAATGTTCAAATCCAGGCTGAAAACACTTGTATTTAATTGTGCATATGAAAACTGAAAGTATTTCAGCTACACTCTTTGATTTTATTTTGAAATATGATATTATTTCTATTTTTGGCGTCTTGTAATTTTTTGTAAATCACTTTGAATTGCCTTGTGTATGAATTGTGCTCTATGAATACACTTGCCTTGACAAACCTGGCACAGATTTTGGTCACTTGCCAGGTGCTCTCAATAACAATAAAATGATTCTTCATTTATTAATCTTCTATTGTGTGTCCTATTTCGGGTTGCAGGTGAGCTGGAGTCTATCCTAGCTGACTTTGGGTGAGAAGCAGGTTTTAACCAGGAGGACTTGTCACCAGTCAACCTTAAAACACAGATAGACAAACAACCAATCACATTCACACCTATGGACCATTTAAAAAGCCATGCAAAAAAACAGGCCCTTGGAGACAGGGAATCTCAACAGAGAGGTCCAAGTTGAGATTCGAACCAAGAAACTACTTGCTGTGAGACAGACGTCAAATCGACGCATTGTTATTTTCATAGCACCAATTCACAAGAGACGTTATTTGAAGATAGTTTACACATGGTGGAGGTCGAGAAAACATGCCTCATTAATTGAATTGTCATGAGGGGGTCGCATCTTTACTGCGGTTCGTTCTCTCTTTGCAAAAAGGACAGCTCCGGAAAAAGGCGTAAAGGTAGGGTTTGATTTATTAGACATAAATCACCCAACAATGAAAACACAGGCACAGAACAAAAAAGACAAGCGTGCCTAACACACGTGAAACTAAGATTCAGCCAGAAGCTATGGCATGGAAAAAGACAACTTACTTGGAATAGGGATGACATAAACAATGAAGCCAGGCCGACTGACTGGCAAAGGTAACTTAAATAATGCCTCCGATTAGTGCTCGGTAAGCAGGTGAGCGGGCGAGCACTAATCAGAGACAGGTGAACACAATAAGTCGCCATGGTGACAAAAACAAACAAGGAAGCCTAAACGGGAACTAAAGAAGTCCAAAACTAACTGAACATAACTAAACAAAACATGATCCGGACCACGGATCATGACATGAATACAATTAACTGAAGTTATTGTGACGGAGGCAAAGAAAAAAAAACCCTTGTTCCCTGTTCGGATGTGCTCCGCTACATATACGTGAATATTCCAAAGTCAATTAAAATGTTCTTATGAAAGCAATACATTTCTTTGATTCAAGTGAACAAAACAAGGATCTCATTTATGGCTTTTTCCACCTCAAATACGGCTAAACCACAATTTAGCGCCAAGAGGACATCAAACTTGACTAAATAAAGGAAGTAAAAGTTGTAACAAAGTTTCTGCATGTGAACCAGAGCCGCATCCACTTTCAGA
The DNA here is from genome assembly GCF_033978785.1 of Entelurus aequoreus. Lineage (NCBI taxonomy): Eukaryota > Metazoa > Chordata > Actinopteri > Syngnathiformes > Syngnathidae > Entelurus > Entelurus aequoreus. The sequence continues at coordinate 43,130,976 of NC_084733.1, read as the reverse complement.
CAATTATCAACAATAATAATTATACAATGCCTCAATTGTGGACAAGGAGGGACACAGTCATAGATGGACGTTCAATCGCCACATTTCCTGTAAGTGAAAACCTTCCACAGGTGCTGCAAACAACAATTTCCTTCCAGTTCACAGACTATCAATGCCGAGCTAAAACAACCAATAAGCGCGCCCTCGCTGACGTCAGGCACCACATTTTAGAGGCACACACTGACACACTCTACTCTGATGAAACATCTCTCAACTGCATACACCAGATATTTGAAAGTTAAAAAAAAAGTTACGTCCCCTAGTATCTAATTACATCTATTAAAGGCCTACTGAAATGAATTTTTTTTATTCAAATGGGGATAGCAGATCCATTCTATGTGTCATACTTGATCATTTCGCGATATTGTCGTATTTTTGCTGAAAGGATTTAGTAGAGAACAACGACGATAAAGATCGCAACTTTTGGTATTTGATAAAAAAAAGCCTTGCCCCTACCGGAAGTAGCGTGACATAGTCAATTGAACAGCTCCTCACATTTTCCTATTGTTTACAATGCAGCTAGAGCGATTCGGACCGAGAAAGTGACGATTACCCCATTAATTTGAGCGAGGATGAAAGATTTGTGGATGAGGAACGTTAGAGTGAATGACTAGAATGCAGTGCAAGACTTATCTTTTTTCACTCTGACCGTAACTTAGGTACAAGCTGGCTCATTGGATTCCACACTCTCTCCTTTTTCTATTGTGGATCACGGATTTGTATTTTAAACCACCTCGGATACTATATCCTCTTGAAAATGAGAGTCGAGGATGCGAAATGGACATTCACAGTGACTTTTATCTCCACGACAATACATCGGCGAAGCACTTTAGCTACGGAACTAACGTGATAGCGTCGTGCTTAGCTGCATATAGAAACAAAATAAATAAATCCCTGACTGGAAGGATAGACAGAAGATCAACAATACTATTAAACCAGGGACATGTAAATACACGGTTAATGCTTTCCAGCCTGGCGAAGGTTAACAATGCTGTTGCTAACGACGCCATTGAAGCTAACTTAGCAACCGTACCTCACAGAGCTATGCTAAAAACATTAGCTATCCACCTATGCCAGCCAGCCCTCATCTGCTCATCAACACCCGTGCTCACCTGCGTTCCAGCGATCGACGGTGCGACGAAGGACTTCACCCGATCACAGATGCGGTCGGCGAGATGGAGGAAGTTAAGGTGAGTTCGGCGGCTAACGCGTCTGCTATCCATCTCTGTCTTCCTGGTTGTGTTGCTGTAGTGCGCCACTAATACACCGATCCCACCTACAACTTTCTTCTTTGCAGTCTCCATTGTGCATTAAACAAATTGCAAAAGATTCACCAACACAGATGTCCACAGATGAAAACAGAGCTATTTTGTATTGGATTCAATGGGGTACCGATACTTCTGTTTCACTGGCTACGTCACGCGCATACGTCATCATCCAAAGGCGTTTTCAACCGGAAGTTTAGCGGGAAATTTAAAATTGCATTTTATAAGTTAACCCGGCCGTATTGGCATGTGTTGCAATGTTAAGATTTCATCATTGATATATAAACTATCAGACTGCGTGGTCGGTAATAGTGGGTTTCAGTAGGCCTTTAAATAATAACTCTGTTAGTCATTCAATTAGTACTTACCTTTTTGGGAAATCAATGAGTAACTGTAATTAATTACTTTTTCAAAGTAAATTTCCAATCATTGGCTAAGACAAAGCCAGCTGATTTTAGAGAGGTGTGACACCAGGAAGCAGCAACCCGGTCAATAAGTATCATAAAAGTGTACCATATTCTTGATCTACATCATTTTCACTGTACACAGTCCCAAATTTGCTTTTTTGGATCATTCTTAAAATCAATCCTACTTTTTTTGTGTATAGTTTCCATAGTGTCTTGTTGTCATCAATGTTCCTCTTCTTGTCACTGATATTGGTTATTAGCAGACCACTGGTCGCATTATAATCAAAATCATTGGTAAAAATACTATCAATAAGTAAGGCAGAGTGTCCTATGATTCTGCTTGGTCTTGAAATTTTAGGATAAACTCATGCCATACATTGTATCCATTGTATAAAGTCATCAACGGTCTTTTGTTTATTCAGGTAAAAAAAAAAACAATGTTGAAGTCACCACATAAGAACATTACTTTTTGACTGATATCAGTAAAATTTGTCTCAATCCAAAAAAACATTTCAGTACTTGACTTAGGTGTTCTATATAAATATACATCTGATCAATACGTTTCTGCGTTTTTCATGACATATTTCAATGGTTATACATTCTAAGATATTATCAATAGCAAATTACATTTTTAACCACTTTGCCACTTAGTTTGGGTTCTTCGTCACATACACACCTACATTACTCCTCCACCATTCTTGTTGGTTCTCTTGATGTAATTTAGTTCATATCCTTCCAGATTGAAATCTGTCCCATTTTTAGCATTGATCCATGTTTCTGAGATAGCGATCACTTTAAAGTGGTATGTTGAATTGTTCCAAAAAACTGTTTAATGCTGTCGGAGTTTGCATACAAGCTTCTGCTGTTGAAATGAACAATTGACAGTTTGTTATCAGTAAAGGTGTATACAGAGTACCGGTATTTTTTCCTAATTTGGTTGGTCCAGGAAGACTGTTAAGATTCTGGACTGACCATATGGTTATCAGTATTTTTCTTATCCAGGTGACCGTTGTAAATATGACACACGGCCACATTCGAATGAAGTGCCGCTGCTACAGATAAAAAAGACACGGGCAGATGATTATCAACTTGGAATAATCACAAATAAGGAAGCAACATCACACAAAAGTTTGTAACGACAATATTTCCTCCCAGTCCCTCAAAGTCATGCACGCTAATAGTAGAGTTAGAGTTTGAGAGATTGGCCAATATTAATCCACTCAAAAAAAATTAAAATTGTAATAATCACCGGGTATTTTTATTTATATAGTATGTGAATGTGAGTGTGATTGTTTGTCTATCTGTGTTGGACCTACAATGAGGTGGCTCCAGCACGCCTCCCAATTTATTGTTACTAAATGCACACACACCTAACATGGTTAATGATTGCATTTATCTATATTATATATTTTTTATGATTTATCATGTAAAAGGTCTGTGGTCTGCACATGAATACCATTTATAAATATTATTTTACTTTTAATATTTATCGCATTATTATAGGGAAAAGTAGTAAAAAATGGGTGGATATAATGAGTGTAATTGTAATGAATAAAAACACATTGATGGATCTGTGTGGTCTTCACAAGATGATGACTCTCACATTATTAACTGTATCCACTCGGCATCCATTGCACCGGTCACCCAGGGGGGATCCCCACATCTGCGGTCCCTTCCAAGGTTTCTTGTTGTTCCCATTGGGTTGCCCTGATGTGGGATCTGAGCCGAGGATGTCGTTGTGGCTTGTGCAGCCCATGGAGACATTTGTGAATAAGGGCATAAGTAAACTTTGATTGATGACATAACTGCATTGCATTTTGCACTGTAAACATAGTTGACTTGTTTAAAGGGGAACTGCGCTTTTTTCATGCATTCTAAATAGTAAATAAATGCGATCAAAAGTCTGCTTACAATGGAGTCTATGGGTGCCGCTCTATTCTGCCTATAAAATCCCCTAAAAAACATCCAAACACATCCGTTAAAGTTGTGTATACATGCTGTAAGTGTATATGTAATGTAGTAGGGGGCACATTTACAATAACATTTAATATTTTTGTATTTTGATAGTTTTAATCATACGCGGCACATTCATTTAAAAAACGCATCAGTTCGCTTTTTTTTCTTCTTAATCACTGACTTCTGCTCACTGCAGACTTTATGAGAGCCTAAAAAACATAATAAAATATCACTTACTATGCAAAGTCTGCTGTCATTGGGATGCTGACTGATAGAATCCTGTTACAATCCGGTTTATATGAAGAATGACTTATAACCCATGCGAAGAAAAGGGGGGTAGAACCAAGCGTCTTTTCGTGCTGTTCTCGCCATAAATTGGCTGTCAAAGTGTACTAACTTACAACCTCGTCCTTCTACTATCAAGGTGAGAGGCATGATTTATGATCTACAATAAACTTCCATGAGCAGAGAAATTAGGAAACAGCTGACCACTTGATGATGTAAACATAGGCACACACGCTAGTGATCACGGCGCCGCTGTGAATAGTTTGTCTGCGTTAGCGCTTATAATAACAACATCACTGATATTAGTGTTGTTGGCTCTTTTTGGATGGTTATTTAGAGAGCTTTATGGGCGGAATAGAGGACCTCCCATTGGCTCTGCTGTAAGCAGACTTTTATTTACATCTATTCATGAGTTAGATTGCATTAAAAAAATACATCCGTCGTCATGTCTTTCATATTGATTGTGAACGATAGGCAAAATTGCAAAATAAAAGTGCAGTTCCCCATTAAGACTTAAAAAGCAGGTGTTGAAAAATACTTCTCTGCTGTGAGATGTTATATTATGATGTTGCTGGTGTATAACCTCTTGTGCTTATAGAAATGCTGAAAAAGAATGCATTTTTTCCTCATCTTTAGTCACACAAATTACATATAGTACCTGTAGGAGACAGAATGAAGGTTTTGGGTAACAAAGTGTGTCTACAGGGTTGTAGGTAGGTGTTGGTCATGTGGGTATGGGTGTGTCATAAGTATACAATACATATTTTAAAGACTAGCATACACTTGTGCAGGGAGGAAACAAAGAACAATTAAAAGGAGAGAGGAAGGAATAGCCATATTATTTTTGACCGCTATAATTCATGCTTAAATATATGTTGAGTACACATCACATTATCCCTACTGCCCTACTGTATGTTATACAAAAGGATTGTTCAAATAAATACACAAAACGCAGTCCGCATCTTGGCGTCTTTGTACAGTCGGCGCGTAATCCAAGCTCCAATAATTAATTTCCACCTCTCAGTGACCAGAAGGAAAGGTTGGTCGCAACAATACCGATAAAAGTACAGATGAACACCGGTATTGATAACGAATATCAATATTACTTTGTTGTCAAAGCTGTCATCTATAATATTTGTACAGATCCTTGATGTTTTGACAACAAGTACACTTGCTTCTGGACGTTCATTCAGCTTGATGTAAATTTTACAGTTCCCCAAATTTTTTCCTGCTTTCTCAAGCCGCATGCTTTCTTGGCGATTTCAGCGATGCATTGTGTGAGGTGGTTATTCATGTACAGTTGTACACATTTGTATCCTTCATCTTCTTATTAGCGGTGCCATTTTGGATTTTCTGTTAGCAAGTTTCACAAGGATGACCGGAAAAGGAGTTGTTGTTTCTTCCATTCACTGGGATCGATGGTATTAATGTTGGCATCAATTTCCTTTGATTGCAAAGAGTTGACCACTCCATTTCATCTTGTTCTCCTCCATTATCCACGGCTCTTGCGCAGGATCCTGATTTAAATTGGTGTCTTGTCACAATGATACAAATCATTTGTTTATCCTGATCCATTTCATCTATGATATTCTTTAGAATTATGTTCCAGTATCTTGTTATTTCTTGATCTTATGCAATATTTTCCTCTCGGAGAATCTTTATTTTTTGCTGCATTTCTGTTTAAGAGATTCATCACACGTCCTTTTGACGTTGTTATTCTGGGTTTGCAGAGTTTCTGTGTTTTCTTGTAGGCTTTTAATTTATTCGTTCTGTTATAATCTTACTCTTTCCACATCTGCTTTCAGGTTTTCAATTTTTTTCTTACACCAATCGGATGTCTTGGTTCTTCTCTTTGTGTCCTGTTTGCAGAGACTCATTTGATGAGACCAAGGGTGCCAGGCAGTGAGATTTTTTGTTGTTGCATCACTGCATTAGCAGCCCGCTAACGGCGGTTGCTTTTTAAGGGACCCACTGCACTTTTAATTTGTATATTTCAACAAATTTATATCTAGGTCTGATCAGAGATCAACTGGAGTTGTCAGCCCGTCAACTAAGATTACTCTGTGTGGTCAGAAACACTTTAAAACTGCTTCAAACTCTGTCTGGTTTCTGGTTGCCGGGCAACCGCTTTGAATTGCGGAAGGGGCCGCTGGCTTGAGGCTAACAGCTATTCCAATTTGCTTCTTTCAGTGAATTTGTGCCTCACACTGGACCAAGATGCCCGCAAACGCTGTTGTAGCTGTGATCACAATCAGTGGTCAGGAAAACATCAATATTATCAAAAAAACCCAGTAGCAAAAGCAAAGCTTATTTATTTGCGTCCTTTCCCGTTGACAGGAAGTACAGGAATATTCTTCTAATATATAAAGAAGATATAATTATCACTTTATCCTCCCAGCACACCTGCTGTACCCGCGGGGCCCAAAAGAGGGTGTTTCACTGTCTGATGATTCAACTGTGAAGTTGAATCATCAATTGTTGATCACGACTGTTTAATATATATCAGGTTTACCACTAAGCTGGAAATAAATATTCCGACAGAGACTCTCTTTTTTTCCCCTGTAAAACCTACATCAAAAATAATAACTTTGCTTCTATGATGTAACAGTTTGCTTGTTCACTTTCATTCTAATTTTGCTGACGGTTCTACAACCCAGATTTGGACACAGCCATTTTGTCTTTACTTTGCTTCACTACCGGTTTATGTGATATGATATCAGGCGAGTTGACTTCCTGCTGTTTATAAAGAATCTGTTAATAAAGATGTTAAAAAACATCTTGTCTGTGTCGTATTCCTCTGAGTATAGATCAATCACTCTGTTCTAAGAAAGCACAGCAAGTAGGTTCTATGTACTCAATTGAATATCTTAGTTGCTCATATAGCAATGTGTTTGGATTAGGGCATGTTGTTTCCTAATGGGGAAATATGTTAAAGTCTTTTGTATTCATGTTAGCATTTAAGCTAGATAGCAAGCTAGCCGGTCATTGAGTTTATCAAAGTGCAGTTATCAATCACGTTTTCTTTACATCATTTTGTTCTAATACGGTAATACTAACCGTTGTGAGTTGTATCAATAATAACGTTTATTGTAACATCCCGAGAGGGGAGATAGCTACTTTGAGACAGTTTAAGAAACAGAACAAGGTACAAGGAGGAAGCAGAATGCAAAGAACCACTTACGTATTACTTATTCATAAAGTTATCTTTCTTAACTATCTATTTTTGTTTGAAAACATTTTCAAATGTGTGAATTATTGTAAACATAGGAAGTCAACTATCAGTATTTTCTGAGACATGGAAAAGGGGCAGGATTAAATAAGCTCTGCTTTTTGCTAGTCCTCTTCGGGCATGTTGAATTGTGCAGTCACAAGCGAATGTTACTTATTGTAATTTTGTCAAGCATGTTTGAAATAAACTCAAGCATTACTATTACCATTTATCATAATAGCAGCCATTTGTTGACAAGCTGCCAGAGGTTGAAATCAATATATTTAAAAGTGTCAATCAATCAATCAATCAATTTGATTAATTTTAAGTACGTTAAAACTTCAATCAATGATCAATCAATGTTTATTTATATAGCCCTAAATCACAAGTGTCTCAAAGGGCTGCACAAGCCACAACGACATCCTCGGTACAGAGCCCACATACGGGCAAGGAAAAACTCACCCCAGTGGGACGTCGATGTGAATGACTATGAGAAACCTTGGAGAGGACCGCATATGTGGGTAACACCCCCCCTTCTAGGGGAGACCGAAAGAAATGGATGTTGAGTGGGTCTGACATAATATTGTGAAAGTCCAGTCCACAGTGAATCCAACACATCAGCGAGAGTCCAGTCCATAGTGGGGCCAGCAGGAAACCGTCCTGAGCGGAGACGGGTCAGCAGCGCAGAGATGTCCCCAACCGATGCACAGGCTAGCGGTCCACTCCGGGTCCCGACTCTGGACAGCCAGCACTTCATCCACCGGACCTGTGCAACTCCCCCTCCCCAAGGGAGAGGGGAGCAGAGGAGAGAAGAAAAGAAACGGCAGATCAACTGGTCTAAAAGGGGGGTCTATTTAAAGGCTAGAGTATACAAATGAGTTTTAAGATGGGACTTAAATGCTTCTACTGAGGTAGCATCTCTAACTGTTACCGGGAGGGCATTCCAGAGTTTTGGAGCCCGAATAGAAAACGCTCTATAGCCCACAGACTTTTTTTGGGCTCTGGGAATCACTAATAACCTGTAGTTCTTTGAACGCAGATTTCTTGCCGGGACATATGGTACAATACAATCAGCAAGATAGGCTGGAGCTAGACCGTGTAGTATTTTATACGTAAGTAGTAAAACTTTAAAGTCACATCTTAAGTGCACAGGAAGCCAGTGCAGGTGAGCCAGTATAGGCGTAATATGATCAAACTTTCTTGTTTTTGTCAAAAGTCTAGCAGCCGCATTTTGTACCAACTGTAATCTTTTAATGCTAGACATAGGGAGACTTCACAAGCACAATTTTTTTCTGCAGTGATCAACTGTCCAAAAAGAATGGGAAGAAGCAGAACTTGTCTGGCCCCACCCCTGTGCCATAAGCAGCATTCAAAAAAGAAAAAAAACAAACAAAAAAAAAAAAAAACTGATCGGACGCAAATTTTGTGTGTGATTCAGCGTTAGTGATCCGATTCAGTTTTCACATAATAGCCTCCATTTTATTTTTAATCTCAATTAATAAACTCTTGATACCTTACTTCAAG